>NW_015538003.1:932897-955197 GCF_001515605.1 Sinocyclocheilus anshuiensis
ATTAAAAGCAACTTTGGTGAGCATAAGAGACTTCTTTCAAAAATGGTAGTGCATTTATTTATATTTTTACTTTTTTTGAATTATTTATTTCTGTTAATAATCAGAATAAACAATGTTTCGTGTTTTTTGTAGTTAATTTGCATAACTATTGGCTTTTTACAGTTGCCAGGCAACGTTGCAACTCTGCGCATTCATATATATTTTAAAACAGCTTCAACGTGAACTGTCTGTTAAATAAACGCTAAATTTCAGTGTTAGAGAAACAAAGAAAGTGTCTTTCCATCAGTAAACCATATAAACACAGATACATTTGGATGACAAGTCGATCAGCTTTAATGGACCAGTGCTTGCTGCCCTGTCCATTAATCATGCTAATTTAATTATTAATGCAGAGAACAGCTCAATATGTTCACTATCTGCTGTGCTGCAGAATCCCAGATGATCAATCGCCTCGATACGCCATCTCGCACAGTCAGACTCAATGCTCGACATGATTATTCAGCTAGAATCACGTCCCGTAATTACGTCAGCTTATCCAAAGGCCCGTTTGATAAAGATGGATGCGTAGATTATGTTGTGTGTTCCTTATTTACCAACAAGACAAGGAGAATTTCCAAAGAAACATAAGAAAGCACATCAGCTTCCGTAATTGCTGAGAATACAGTCTTTAAGAGATGAAGGCGCACATTCACTAACAACATACTGGATTTACATAAGCAGACAACAGAATGAGCCTCCGCCACACAGAATATTTATTTACACAGTCTTGACGGTAACAAACAGAAACTGTGACCCAGTTTCAGCATCAATTTGGTGCCTGTGTGAAACAGATGCACGCCATATGCCCTTAAACTGCATTTTAGATCTCTACTGAATATAGTAATATTAAACTGTGTGTTTTAAACACTAAATCCACCAGGAACCAGATTTTGAAACTGATATCACTGCTTATACCTTACAGAGATTTGCATGATGTTGAGAATTTGAGAATAACTTTATGCTCCCATTTCAATCCCAATTGCTCTCTTTCTCTCAGCATACTCTGCTCCCGGGACGCCACCTGCCAACCGCTCCTTTGTAGGAATTGGTTCTCGAGACACTGGCAGTTTGTATCAGGCACAGGTATCACAACACAAACCTCAATATACATTTTATTCACACACAAACTCACAGATCATCCCCCCTCAAACACACACACACACCTCAAATGAAATTGTAATGCTTATTATAGACTAAACTGAATAACTGCATTTTAACTACTGAAAACTTTCTTTTTCTTGATAACTTTCAGAAACCTAACCACCATGAAAATGTTAAAAATTCAATCTTGATTTCAAGCAGTATTTGAAAATTTCCCTTGAACCCCAGTGCCCTGAGGAAACACTACAGCAGCGCTAGTCTGGACCCTCTGAGAGACCCAAGCCTCCTGTGTTCAATTATAGATCAGAAATGAGCAGATACAGTATCTACCGCTGGACCCTCAGCTGCCAAATGAAATGTAGCCTTTCACATTAAATATACAGCCAATGTAGATACAACACCTTAACCAATATATGGGTAATTCATAGAATGTCTGAGGAATTATTTAACATTTTTTTCTGTCAAATCAACCAAATTTCAGAAACTTCCCTGGCTTAAATTTTTGATTTTGCTAATATTTTTTTCTGAAGAAAGATAAGCATGTATAGTAATGAAAGACAAAATATTAAATGTCATGGATGAATATTTACTGAGTAATCCGCTTTTTTGTAGAGGGGGGTCAAAATGGCAATTTTCACCTGAGATTCAGAGCCAAATTAAAGGGGGCTAAAAATGACTTCAGAAAGATGGCAGCATCATAATGTTACTTTTACACAGAGATTGGTAGGTCTTTTAGTAAAATCTGTTGACTTTAGCAATCTTTGTTGCATTATGTGCCAATTGTGACCGTTCAAAAATGGGGAAAGAGCACTTTTCAAGTTTTTTCTCCAAAGTTTGCAGGCCTGTAACTCAAGAAGTATTAAAGTTATCTTAATGCCCTTTTAGATTTTGGCTCTTTCTTTTCTTTTGGCATGTTTTTTTAAGGCCCTATATGGCTTGGTTCCAGAGATATTGGGATCTCAATATGGCTCCTGGGTAAATCGTTAAATTGTACACATTTTTAGTGGTCAAAAACCAAATGTGGATCAATTTGCAAAAATATGATACTTCTTTTCTTTTAAAGAGGAATGTCTGAAAAACAAATAATGTTGAAACTAGAGATGTATCTCATTTCCTTCTGTCAAAACAACTGCATTGAACATAACTGTCCGAGTGCCATAAATATTATTTTTCCCAAGTTTGTGTGCCTATAACTCAAGAAGTCTTAAAGATATTGCAATATGATTTTAGATTCTAGTTCTTAATAAACTTTTCTTTTGGAATCTTAATTTTCACGGCCCTACATCATTCAGTCCCAAAGATAGGGGGGTCTCAATGAGGTTTCATATTGTTGAAAGGGGTCATATGATGCGATTTCAATTTTTCTTTTCTCTTTGGAGTGTTACAAGCTCTTGGTGCATAAAGAAGATCTGTAAAGTTGCAAAGACTAAAGTCTCAAATCCAAAGAGATATTCTTTATAAACGATCACAAATGCAGACATGGTTTTATGTTTACGTGGCACGATACGCAACGCGTAAAAACACAGTATAAGTCATTATACTAAAGTTTACGTCTTGACAAACACTTTTATGTAGTTGTATATAAAGCAGAATATCTGAAGAATTCGTCAGATTATGAATGACCAGGATTAATTGTTAACTCTAGGTAAAATATGCACAGTGTGAAATGTAAAATATGATTACTCAGGATCCCATTTACCTGGGGTTTAGAATTACCCAGTGTTAATTATTCCAAGTGTGAGAGATCTTAAAGGTTTGAGGTACTATCAGTGATTCTGCCAAATATGCCCTTTAGCAGTAGATACTACTTAATCTGATGAAGTTTCACATTATATTACAATAAAAAAGAAAAATAAATTTTAACAATTAATCCAGATGAGGAAAAATCTTGGTTTACTGATGTGAATACAATGTGTGGTAAAAGCAGCTACTTTTCCCTAGGAGGCATGGGATTTGTTTCAAACATGTTACAATACTGTTTGAACTCTTGGTAGCTGTTAAAATGAACAAAAACCCTTCTTCCAAATATCCCTGAAAATTATACAAATATAGAATCCGTGACCAACATTTGGTTTTTGACCAATCTGGAGCCTCATTGAGACCCCCCTATCTATGGGACTGAATGATGTAGGGCCTTGAAAATGAAGTTTCTATAAGAAAAGTATATTAAGAACTAGAATCTAAAATCATATTGTGATATCTTTAAGACTTCTCGAGTTATAGGCTCATATACCTTCATATAGGCTATATAACTTTGGAAAAAGAATATTTATGGCACTCGGACAGTTACTTTCAATGCAGTTGTTTTGACAGAAGAAAATGAGATACATCTCTAGTTTCAACATTATTTGTTCTTCAGACATTCCTCTTTAAAAGAAAAGAAGTATCATATTTTTGCAAATTGACCCACATTTGTTTTTTGACCACTGAAAATGTGTACAATTTAACAATTTACTCCTGGAGTCACATTGAAATTACAATATATCTGGAACTGAACAATATAGGGCCTTAAAAATGAAGACGTCAAAAGAAATGTTTGTTAAGACCCAAAATCTAAAAGGGCATTAAGATATCTTTAATACTTCTTGAGTTACAGGCCTGCAAACTTTGGAGATAAAACTTGATAAGTGCTCTGAACGGTCACCATTGGCACATAATGCAACAAAGATTGCTAAAGTCAACAGATTTTACTAATAGACCTACCAATCTCTGTGTAAAAGTAACATTATGATGCTGCCATCTTTCTGAAGTCATTTTTAGCCCCCTGTAAATTGGCTCTGACTCTCAGGTGAAAATTGCCATTTTGACCCTCCTCTACAAAAAAGCGGATTACTCAGTAAATATTCATCCACGACATTTAATATTTTGGCTTTGTTTATCGTGTTTATATTTCTTCAGAAAAAATATTAGCAAAATCATACATTTGAGCCGGGGACCTCTGGTTGAGTTGACACGGAATGACCCTGCTAATCATAGTAACTGATTATTTGCTTGATTATTATTATTATATGATATATATTATATTATTATTTTATTATTTTTATCAGAAAACAAGACAAAAAAATTATTAAACTAATGGGTTTTTTGCAGTCCACTATATAATCCTATGAATTCAGCCGTCATATTTATTAATCACATGAGAAACTTTTGCATGCTCAGCAAAATCCTGACCTGATTAAAAGGCACAAAATAGCATCTGACATTTTTTGTGATGCTTCATGAATCCTATAGGAATTGAGCCCATAAATAAGCACTTGAAAGGTCTTCCATAAGTAATAGCTGAGATTTGGCTGGGGAATGCGGCAGTGCTCAGGTAAAATCTGAACTGTGGAGGTGATTGAACTGCATGGCTCAGGAGTTTGAGTGCGCTGCTGCATTGCAGTGCTTTCAGCTCCATAAAAAAGTGTAAATGCACTTGACTGAACCGTGTGATGAGAGAGAGAGACAGAAGAGTGATCAATGAGTACTGGAGGACTAGTGTGTGTTCGTGTGCATTAGAGATCATTTCTTGAAAAACTTCAGCCTAACAGCAGTTAAGGTTCTTCTCTTACTGTTGTTTTGCATGTGAGTTGTGCACTAGGGAAAGTCAGAACTTTTCTGGCTCTCATCTAGATTTGTGTCTGTGTCCCTTTGAGAGTATCATGAGCTGAGAGGGAGGGGGAAAGAAGTAAGAAGTAGTCAAATGATCGGGGGGGGGATGTTTCCGTTCATTTGCTCCTTGATGGTCACGTCCAGGGCTGTCTGGTTGCTAGGGGAAACCAGACATGATGTAATTGTCAGGTGAACCTGTGCTTGAGGGAATGGAAAAGGAAGAGACCACTGTGACCAATCAAATTGACCAATCTGTGTTGTACGACCTAGACTAACACTTGAATCATTGACTGTCCAGGTCTAGTTTGACAAAACACAGTTGTCTTTTTCTTTCTTTCACTGTAAGAAGTGAAAGTGTACAGTTCTTGCACATTTTTACTTAGCTTTTTTTTTGTTTGTACTTTATTTAGTTTTCGTATACAACATAAACTAGATCAACAAGCATGGTCCAATTACTTAGCTATTTTTACCAGACTATAAAAAGACTTGATTATTATTAAACAATTAACTTGTTAAACTTAAAAATATTTAGTTTTATCCTTTTTTTATTCCTTTTGTTTGCACTGTGGAAAGCAGGGTTATTATCGTCAACTAAAACTAAAGACATTTTTGTTCATTGAAATAATTTAAATCTAAAATAAAATATAAATAATAGATGAAAAACTAATAAAAAAAAATGTTTGCCTTGGCAACTAAATGAAAAAAGTTGAAATGAAACTGGAAATGATTACACTAAACACTCTAAACACTAAAACTAAACTTTTTAAAGTTTTAAAAATAAATGTAATTAAAGTAACTGAAAATATTAATAAAAAAATATACAATGGTATATAAATAATACTAAAATAACACTGGTAAAAATGTGAAGTTCCTGTCATACCTGTTTTGACCCTTAAAAATAAATTAAATAATCCTTATAATAATTATTTTTAAACAATATTGTTTGCTTGAATACAACAACCAGTTAAATTATTTTTTTATTATCACATGAAACATTTTAATATACCTGTTCTTTCTTTCTTTCTTTCTTTCTTTCTTTCTTTCTTTCTTTCTTTCTTCCCTCTATCATTCTTTGGCTTTGTATTAAACTCCGAGTTTAATGGACTTCTGTTGTTTTCTTTTCTGTGATGAAAAGGGTACGTTACTAACAGTCTTTGTTTTTAGAGGAGCTTGTATTTCAGCCTCACCTCCAAGCTCTCCTGAAGCATTGTAATTAAAGGGCGAGACTGTCATTTGTTAGGCCCTTGTGGTCTAATATGTCCCCCTTCTTGGACTGTGAACCCGCCCTCGTCTCAGCTTTATATTTTCATAACCTAAACCACCTGTCACCAAGACAAAGCCTGTAGCTTTTATAGGGAACTAAATATTTAGTTTGGAGTGAACGCCTAACCACTGTTAGCCTGGGCTCGACTGGTCACTGTGTCCTCAGGACAGAATGAGTGAGTGAGAAAGTTTGAGCTTTGGATGTGCCCTAGTGCAAAGAAAAATGGAAATATCAGGCAACTGGTAAAAAGAGAGCAGTCTATAATGATGAGACAAAGATGGAATGGTTACACTCCAGATTTTAACCTTGGAATATAATTTTAACACCTGGCCTTGAACTTGCCGTCTTTACAATTTAGATGATTAAAAATCATATTTGTGTGCCATTATGGATATCAAGTAAATTATTAATGTGTTCATTAAGTATTAGAATTTTTACATTGTATAATTTTCATATCTGGAGTTTGGCTATATTCAGATTTTAGAGTGTCTAAATATTTATATATCTCTAATAAACTGTTAAACTGTAAAACAGAATATTTGTTGATTTTTTATAAATATAACAGAAGTTGTAGCAATATGGTATGCTCATAGTTTAGCTAGTCAAGCTTTTACATCTTATTTTGTGAATTTTCTTTCATGACACTCTTCTTGTAACCAATTTGTTTGTTGTTTCACCAATAAGTCTTAATTTGTTTGATCTGATTCAGCTCACCAACAGCAACCACTAAAAACTTCCATGAAGAAAGCAAATAGTGTGTCATTTTCAAGGCACATATCAGCTTAATTGAACATCTTTAGTCAGTTTCACTAGTGGTTTTGCATTGGTTTGCTTGTATCAACATTTGTATAGATGAATTTGATAATGACTCCCCACTTTATGGCACGGTTCTGTTGGCCTTCACCACATTAATCAAAGAAAATAGAGGAGACGACGCTACACGTGACATTTTCTTGAGCTGTTTTCATCATATTTAAGTATAAATTCGAAGCAGGCCATCAGTTTGAGGTGAGACGGGAGATTATATCTACAAAAATATTACAACCAAGAAGAGAGGCATATGTTGCGGCACATTTTCCTACCAAAGAAAGTACTGAGTTTCCATAACAAACATACACTGGAAATATCTTAAATCTCAACTTGACTCTCTAGAGGAAGAGGATTGTGGATTTATCTCATCAAGAGACATTTTCAGTATAGTAAAATGGCATGTTGTCACTTGAAAGCATGATATCCAGAACTCTGGAGTATATATATGTCTGTGTGTGTTTCTCCAGAATATATTTATAAATTCACTTTTTCCTCTCGAGTATTCAAGGATAATATTTAGCCTTTCGGTTTCGGGTGAAATGCATTTTGACAAAGGAGTGGCTGTAATTGTGCTGTCAAATTCACAAGGCATGAAAACAAGTACGATCCCCACACTGCCCACTCTCATGGGCTCGGAGTTTGATTCAGTAATCAACACAAAATATGATTTGGGAAAATTGCATCCCAATACACTGTAGTAATCACTCAGAAAGCAGCATCTTTGCATTTCCCAGCAGTGTCGGCTGTCATTATAAATGTATTTCTCTTCCTGGCAGTATGCTGAAGTGTCATGTGTTGTGTAAGGTTAATCTTAGCTCCAGTTTCAATCCAGTATCACTCCATTCATAGCGAGCTAGCAAACAGAAGTCAAAATAGACTGATTTCATTAAGTAAAAACTTGAAAGATGTGGAAGTAATGTATGATTAGGTACTTAATAACTTTTGGCATGTTATTTTAGATACTTGGTGGTGCATGTGGTCCATAGATTGCGAAACTGCCCTTTTCGTTGATCAATGAGCAAGAGCTGCCAAAACTCTTTGGCGCCACGGCTGCCGTGTGCACTGTTTTTATACCTATATGTGTCAAACCATTTTAATGTAGATTCTCAAGGCTGTGTGCTAATATCTGGGCACTGCATTGTGGATTTGGGGAGTCATTAGTCTGTGGTTTGATGTTGATCAAGAATCAAGCCATCAGTCTGATGTACACAAACTCTTCAGCAGGGAATGGGAACAAATTTTCCTTTTTTAGCATGATTAAATCAATACATTTGGGGGTAGTTAAAGACGTCTGTTGGACTGCTGTGAAATGACTTAAATCTTAGTGGAAAATATTGAGCCAGGGGCTTATGGCATGAACTCCTTTTTTCTGTTTTTAAACCTTGTCAAATTTTAAAAAGACTTCAGTGGTCTGTGAATGAAAGCCAAAATCCTGTTATGCTTTTAAAAGGTTTTGGGTGGGATCCTGCTGAGCTCTCTCTCTCTCTCTGTCTGGCACTCGTAGCTTTTTATTCTGTATTAGTTTTAATAGGTTCCTCAATTCTGGCCCCCGACTAAGTGTTTGCCTCCCATTATCAGAAAGACTGATTGTAGTGAACGTGGAACGTCCAACTCATTAGATTCTGTTTTGAATAGTAGAGTGGGGTGCATTTGCATTGTTTAGATCCTCATGGACAGGGCACATACCACCTACAGTACTGTCACCACCATTTTCAAAAACTAAACTCACACACTATCTGGGTATATGGATGTTTCTTCTGCTACTGACACTTTAATGTTCCAGGGTGTGATTTTGATCAAAACTAGAACGTTGTATCCATCCTTTATGTTTCAAATGGGTCAATATTATAAATGTTTATTGTGAAATTGTATTATTTCTAGCCATCCCCCCAGGTGTCGTTTCTTACAATTTACTACTGTACCAAGGCTGCATTTATTTGATCAAAAAATACAGTAAAAAAAGTAATATAGTGACATATTATAGTTTGAAATAACAGTTTTCCTTTTTAATGTATTTTAAAATGTAATTTATTTCTGTAATGGCAAAGCTAACTTTTCAGCAGCTATTACTCTAGGCTACAGGGGTCGCATGATCCTTCAGAAATCATTCTAATATGTTGATAGGAACATTTCTTATTATCAGTGTTGAAAACAGTTGCGCTTCTTTACATTTTTGTACAAAACCGTCATAAAATTCAAAGGAACTGCATTTATTTGAAATACATATTTTTTAACAATGTAAACGTCTTTATTGTCACTTTTGATCAATGTAATGCATCCTTGATTAATAACATATTCATTTTAAAAAAGTACAACTTTTAAATGGTTGTGTAAATATCACTTGTGAACAGAATATTTTTATTGTGTATTCATCATTTCTAATCAAATTAAGTTGTCATGAAAATATGCATAGGTTCCATGAAAAGTGAAATGACTGTTGGCTATGAAATAAGTCATAGCAAGTCAAGGAAGTTGGCCTTTTTTATTTCAGAAATGCAGTTTCAACCACAAAATGCTATTCAACAGTACACAAATTGAAATGTGATGGAAATGACATTGTGGTGGGAATGTTTATGTGGTTTCAGAAAAATGACAGAATGATGAATGAATGTTTGTGATGAATGTTTGTCCTGGGTTGGACATTGTTAGTAGACAAATTAAACCAGTGCGAAAAGTGCGTTTTGAGAAAACTCTACAAAGCCAAAAGTGGCCATAGTTTAAGAAAACCCATATAAATCGCCCTGTGCATTCAATTTAGAGGAAACGGATCCATCTCGACTAGACTGCGGTCGGCTTCAGATGAGTTTTTATCTGATTTAGCTGGATATCCCATAGCGCTCCTCCTATTGTGTTACTTGTGTTTGTACAGATGTCGTAGTGATTTTGATTCTCTCTCTTTCTCTATCTTGCAGTCCTGGTATCTGGGGAACTGATCATCACACACACGCAGACGAACCCGAGGAGGCACAGACATGGATTCGAAAAATCTTTTTTTTGTGGAATTTACAAGAAAAAATGTTGTGAACGAGATGCAAGAGGGAAAATCATATATATATATATATGTATATATATATATATATGCAGTATTTGTATATATACACACACATATATATATATATATACACAATATGTGTGTGTATAGATATATGTGCACACATATTTATATATGCATAACGACGTACAGTATAAGATGCTTCAGTACACTTTTTTCTGAAAAGACAATGGAAATGGAGACGAGCGCGAGAGAACGGCCATAGGTGGAACGGAAGAAAAGGAGACAAAAGAGGAGGATGTTTTTTCTGGGAGGGCAGCCCGAACTATGGCGTACATTTACGGACGTGTCGAAAAAAGCCCACCCTGACTCCCTACCTCCTGGAATGCCTCTCCTCAACCCCCTCCTTCTGCTACAGGTGCTGCTTCCTCCTATATGCAAAATAAGTATCCTTTATTTTCTTAACGAACAGGGAAGAGAAACCCCAACGAAAGGGTTTTTCCGCTAGCATTTCGCCACAGGTTCGGAGGTGAGCACGGTCTGTTTTTATTCTTTTTTTTAAGTGCGTAAAGGCAACACGGCGTGGAAAAGGAAACGAAAAGGTTGATGCTTCCGTTCACACGACAGAAAAGAAACGCAAAGGCTACCTTTCATCCAGTTTTATTGACAATCATGTATCTGCGTCCTTGGTTTCGTTCAGAGGGTGATGTTTTCTAAACTGCATTCTCCACCGTTTGTAACGGAGTCCACTTTTTGGTGGAAGCCCGTCATGTTTTTTGTACATCGGAGGAATATTAGTGGTACCTCAGTGACATTATAAATCACAGTCAGCATCTATACACACATGCACACACACTTACACGTAAACACACCTGTCTTGAGGCAATGGCATGTACTGTTAAAGGCTACACGAGGTGTGTGTGAGCTGTGATACAGCCTTCATAGGATGAGCCAGGGAATAGCAGGGGTGAATTAGCACCTTCCTCACTTGGCAATATGAAAGCCCCTCATTCCCTGGACCCCGCTGTAAGTGTGTGTGCATGTGCATCCGTGTGTTTGTGCGTGTCATAAACATTAGTAGTCCCTTATTCATCTCTGTGAGTTCACAGTTTAGGGGGTTTTGATTCATGTAGATTCGTGGATTTTTCCACATAGCGACAAAGGGAGTTGAAATATAGTTCTGTCATTACTTAGACAGTATTGGGTGTAGAGGATAGATTTTTTTTCTCTATGTGTAATTTGTTTCAATTCATTGGAAATTACAGGCATTGCACTACTTTCAATTTTTATTTTTCCTCTTTTGCAAATTCGTGTTCGGCCTAATCGTATGGAATGCTGCGAGTCGATTATTTTTGTCATGTTCTGATCTCACGGTAGATGAGGGTTGGTTTCCTAGTAGCTAAGAAGCTGATCAGAACAATCCAACATTTTCTATGTAAATGTGTCCATGTTTATGTGATTACTTTTATACATTTCCCATAGTTTAAGAAGAAAAAAATCAGGCTTTCTTTTTTCCCACGTTTCTATTGCAGGAAACTATGACTGTTTTTATTTTGAAGCAGATTATACACTTTAATCCGTAGGAATTAAGGAGGAGACGGGCTGTAATGCCCAATACAAAAAAGGAAGTCAGCTGCCCATCCCAGAGTTCATTGGGAGGTGGACGCCTACGACCAGCATGTCTCTGCTTGGTTGCCTCAGAAGTGGGTTATTCTGCACTCTGAGATGTGTTGATTTGTACTAATGAAAGAACATCAGGGCTTAATCTACAACGCTACCGAACCCAAATCACGAAGCCATGAAAAGTGCCTGAGACATTGCAAGATTTTCATTTGAATTCTTCTTCTTTCTTTTTTTTTTTTAAAGACTTGGACATTTTGTGTCATCTACTGTGGGTTGTTGTTGTTGTTGTAAGAGTTCGAGGGGTTGTTTTTAGGCCCAGAGAGATATTTTAACTGGCCTCGCAAGCCCCTCATCAGCTGCATAGGCTAACGCTTAGCCACAGGAAACGCAGACAGCTGAACAAAAAACACACGCATACACACCCTTATAATCAGAACATGACAAAATCAACACATATCAGAGCTTTACTAGGTACCCTCAAACACACACACACACACACCGATATGATGTAATGTCCACACTCTCTGGTTGCTTTCGCTAACCTTTTATAATGGCTTCGCATACACATTCTATTAAGTTGACCATAGTAAGGCCCAGAATACATACAACATGACTTGTTTTAATGGTGCTGATATGAAAATTATATGGAAATCTCTATATATGAATTATATATAACTGCATGGTGCTTTCAAAAGAAAAATCATGAGAATTAAGCTCAAACGACCACCGTATCGCTGACATGGGCGCATGGCAGATAATCTTAGTATTAGCTCTGAAGCAAAATGCTCCTCGACTTCTCCTTAATAACCCCCTTTGAGCAAAGAGCCAATGACACAGATGGATTTTACCTTTGTACTACATTGGTTTGACTTTTATCCAACAATCCCTCTTCTACTTTGCACGATATTTTATAAAACATATTATGTGCCTTGCCTTTAGTTAAGAACGATAATGCGTAATTTTAAAGGAGTCGATAAATTATTATTATTTTTTTTTTTTTGATGTAACCATTGTCACAAAGGAAAATAATGCTGCATGTTTGATTGCCTGTCATTATCAGAATAAGACTAACCGGTTACCTGATAGCTGTAGTTTTGGATGGGTGAGAGAGGCTTTTTTTGACCCTCTTCCTCTTTTAAAAGCACTGTAGTTGGCATGAAATCTTCCCTGCATTTTATTTCCCTCCTCCGTTCATGTAATGAGAAGGTAACAGTCTGTGAAAGATGCAGTACCAGCTCTCTTCATATCAGCTCTGAGCTGACGTTTTGATTCCATTGTCATGTTAGGCTTTAGATTGTATGTTATCATGTATTTAAATGAGTTTGTACCCATTATGGATGTGAAGAGGAGCGGCCAGAGATGGACGTAATGAAAATTAGATGGCCATCCTCTATAAACACATGAACTAGTTTTGGCCAAGTTTAAATTCCACAACTGAGCACTTAGCAATTGATTTTGCAATCAGCAAGACTTTATATCGTCTTTACATTTTGCTTTTTATCAAAGGGTCAAATTTACATTTCATTATTTCAGAAAATCTAGGCATTTGTTAAAGGGATGGTTCACCTAAAAATGTAAATGTACACTGTAAAAAAAATATTTTTAGTTGTAAATAAAACAGATTATTGGACTATGTTGTACAAGAAAATTCTATTTCAGTCTTTCTACGTTAAAAATTAAACATTTAATTCAATGTGTTATTTGCTGTTTCTTTGTAATTAACTGTGAAATTTACTCTGTAATTTCAGAGGAAAAATTGTTTCCACACCTTTTTTTTCAGTGTAGTCATTTATTCTCCCTCGTGTTTTTCCAAACGTGTATGACAAAAGAAGATATGTTTTGTTGTCTGTACAATGAAAGTCGGTAGAGTCCAGTGCTGTATTGAGAAAAACAGACAGTTGAATAATTTTCAAAAATATCAGCTCCACAGAAAAAAAAGAAGGGAAGTCATACAAGTTTGAAACAACATGAGGGTGAATAAATACTAACAAAATGTGAACTGTCCCTTTAACCCCTTTGTGAGGGCTCATAACACTGGCTGCAACAGAATATGTAGTGATGTGTGACCATAAATGATTACTTTAATAAGTTGTTTTACTAATCGAGTCCCTTGTATATGTCCGTATATTAACTGTAGAATCCGTTCATAGAGAGTAGCTGAAATGTATTTGTCCAATTCAATGTACAGATACAAGAACAGCAAGAAACCATTGAACTGCTGACTTTGTGTCGTCTTAGAAAATGAATTAATACACCAGGATGCTTCTTCTTCCTCTTCTTCTTTTTATAAAATTAGATGATAGGAGATAATTTATAATTCGTAGCGTGTAGTGTCAGGGGAGTATATTTTGTGTATTTCTGGAGCTGGGTCAGGAGAGGCCATGTTGTAGTTTGTGATGCAGTGTACAGTATTGTTTCTGCAATGGATATTGCAATGCTGGTAGCTAATACGATTTGCTGGTAGCTTTTTAAAAGTTTAAGTCGATTGAGAAAGAACAAGAGATTTTGTTTACATGATGCCCGTGGTAAGATCTGGGTCGTGGATGATTTGTGAGCCCGCCGTTGTCCATCCTGGCCGAATCGGAGTGCTATAGCAGAACGGCATTCCATCTGTACCATGATCCAAACCCTTTGCAGAAGTGCTAGCATCATTCAGCAAGCAATTTTCCTTGTGTTTAACAGGGCAGGCGACGGGACGGGGGTCTGCCTCGGAGTGTGGGGCCCAGTTGGATTGTTTTGAAGCTCTGACGAATCTCCCCGGTACAGACTCGCATGAGCCGCCGCCTGTCCTGTGAAGATTTGCACTGCTCCATTTTCATCTTTCTAAAGCTGTCAACCCTCTCTGGCCAGGGTGTGACGGTGGGCTCAGTAGAACAGGGGTCTGATCGTAGTTTCGCCAGCGCAGCAGCTCCCTGGGGAGCTCTGTGAGCATGCCGTCTTCTTCTTCGTTTGCTTTTTGTATATGATCAGATTGGCTACATGCGGCAGAGAAATCGAAACACTTCAAGAGCAGGTTGTTGCCCCGATGTGTGCTTTTTAAAGTGGCCACAGGTGATGATTGAACTTGCTATGACGTAAATAATGCATTTGAGCTGATGCATGTAAAAAGAAACATTATCTTACTGTTTGATTTGGAAACCCTTGACTAATATTTTTTATCGAGCAGTGATTATTATCATTTTTATGCGTGTTGTTGAAATGTTACATTTTGAACACAGTTATCTTGTGTATAAATGCTTACCATATATCCAGTAGAATGAGGAAAAAGACAAATGTATATAAAATGTCTTTTTGTATGATAAAATGTTTTTTTTTTTTGTTTTTTTTAGTAGTCATAAGCTTGTGGTCAAGCCACAAAAAATTTTGAAAGCTCCTTCTAAAGGATCTGCTGTTGAGAAGAAAATGTCAGCACCATTAGCACATACCTTTCATACAGTTATCACGTGTTATTTCGATCACAAAATATGGACTCCAGTAAATTCAGCATCACTTGTTGTCATTTTAAATAGAGCCAACAGCTTCACTGAGCTTTAGAGGTTTATGCAGATTCCATTGCCTTTTTCTTTTTTTTTTTTTTTTGCTATCTCCAAGACTTATTTGAAAACTGCACTTATTTTTTCTCTTTTGTCATTCTAGCTTCAAGTGGTTTAAACTAATTTTTCCTGTACTTCTACTTGGAAGATTGCACTAGATAATCTGCTATTGAATCTTTGTCGAATAATAATACTTCTTTTTAAGGTTTGCTTCTCTGTGGATATTTCTCAGCCTTGATGATCATGATGAATAGAGCCTAATGATGAGAATGAAAGAAAGATAGAGAGATGGAAGCTGCTTGAGTGGCACCCTTTTATTTTCCTGTTGTCTTTTATGTGATAAATTTACCCTTTGTAGATGTTGAAATCATGCCAGGTTCCTCCTGTACACTGCAAACCGCAGAGTAGAAACGCGTATACACTGCAACAATCATTTTCTAAATCAGTACTTTGTCTTTTTCCAGTAAAAATCTAAACATCCTTGAAACAAAATATATTTACCTATATATATATATATTACTGTTTGAAAGTTTGGGATTTAAATAATACTGTTATTCAGCAAGGGCACATTACAGCGATCAAAAGTGCCAGTAAAGACATTTATAATGTTTTTTTGTTGTTGTTGTTGGTTTTTTTTTTTTTTTTTTTGCTTGTCTTTTGAACTTTCTATAATGAGAAGAATGAGAAGGTATCACAGTTTCAAAAGTATCACAAACATTGATAATAAAAAGAAATGTTTCTTGATCTGCAAATCAGCATATTAGAATGATTTCTGAATCATGTTACACTGACAGATTTGCCATCAGGAATATATTACATTTTAAAATATATTCAAATAGAAAACAGTTCTTTTAAATTGTAATAATATTTCACAATATTACTGTATTTTGATCAGATAATTAACCTTGGTGAGCATATAGACTTCTTTAAAAAAACATTTTAAAAAATGTTCCCAAACCCAAGCTTTTGAACAGTTGTGTACAGTATATATATTTCAAATACATTAGGGATGTTTGTCTTTTTACTTGTGAAAAATATAAAAGTAAATATTAAAGAATGATTTTTTTTGCAGTGCAGTTTCTTAAACCACCTCTGGACAATCAGTGGCATGGCTTACCTCAGCCCGATGATAGTTTTATACAGATGAACTTAACTAGCAGGACTTTAGATCTCACTCTTCTGAGTGCCTTCCTGGATTCCTGGACAGCCTACTCATGCCTGTATTTACCAGAATTGGCGGAATGTGCATCACTGAAAAGATTGTTTAATTCTGAGGTCCAGGCACTTTAATTAGTCACTGACACATGTAATTATGCTGAATAGAATGTACATTTCCCGAGTCCAATTTCCCTGTTCACCCACTGACATAAACAGGATGTGAGGAGACCCTACTCAGGCATACGTGAGAGAATTAGACATGCATGAGTGTTTCACTCGTACCGTTTCCTTTTGCGGTTTGTGTAATGTAAACCTTGCAATACCATGAACTTTGCGAGGTAGATAGAAATGTGAGCATGTGGTCAGATCTTTGTTTTGTCTCCTCTCAGTAAGGGCTGGACAACCTCTTCAGGGCTGAGGCACTGGAATGCAGTTTCTACTCTTTGCTTCCTTCCATTTTCAGTGTTGTGACACTTGGCAGGATGTATGTCGTAGTTTTCCTCAGCTGATGAATTGACACGTAACACGCTTGACACTGGCAGAAACTGGTGAATCTGAAATAGATGTTGTGCAGTTCTGCACTGGTCTGAAACCCGTAATAACAGCTCAATCTAGCTGCTCGGTTTGAATTCAAACTTGTAGTAATACACTAAAGATCTGGAAATTGTACTTGTGTGAAAATCTGAACAGCATCTATGCAACTAATCCAGGCTTTACTGAAATCTTTGTGCAGGAAGTTCTTTCTAATATTAAGGACTGTTTCAATGTGTGCAGAGCCGTCTAAGCTAAGCTGTGCTAAGCCTACCATTATAATACTCAAATATAGTGAAAAAGACTGTTAGTTGAATACTGCGTTTACTTCGGGTCAGAATTAACATGTAGATGTTCATGGAATACCTAATCACTACATCAAATCACATCTTGCAAAATATAGAAACAAAGAAAATGAACCTGTAATAAAATATAGTTTATCTATCATTTATTTATAAGTTGGGTTAGTCCATATTTAACCCAAAGTTGGGTTGAAACAACCCAGTATTTTATTAGTGATGCATTAAATTGACCAAAAGTGACAGTTATAATGACATTTATAATGTCACAAAAGATTTCTGTTTCAAATAAATACCGTTTCTTTTGAACTTTATGATCATCAAAGAATCCTGAAAAATTTATAACAAAAAAATTCTGAAAATTCAGCTTTGCCGTTACATAAATAAATTAACATTTTAAAATGTCTTAAAATAGAAAAGCTGTTTGAATTGTAATATTATTTCACAATATTTTTGATAAGCTAAATGCAATTTTGGCGAGCATAAGAGACTTCTTTAAAAACATTAAAACATCTTACCGAGCCCAAACTTTTGATCAGTAATTCTGACATGATGTGAATGCAGCATTATAAAAATTTTTGCCCAGGTCTGAAACAATATGCTCCTCAGAGTGCATTTGTGCATAGGTGAGGTCATTGGTTATATTGACATTATCCCATTTAAAGTACGTAATGCAAACTTCTCAAACATTGTTTCAGATATCATGTTGCAGATTGAGCTGTGGGGGTGATGGATGGTTTTAATCTGAACTTTGATGAAATTTTACTGTAGAGTGGATGGTTCTGGGGTACAGTTCTATAGCAGATTAATATGAATGAACACCCATCGGCTCATTATTTTTCACTCTTAGCAAACCAGCAATTCAAATTGAAGTTATATACATAGATATACCAAACTGGGTTCAAACACAATTTTCATTTTACCGCTTTGCTTTGGTTTCATTCCTCACCTATGTGTTCTCTGTAAACCGCGAGCTGTTACGTGGGTTTTCACCGTCCCGCTGACATCACCTCTGCAGTGTCAGTCTGGATTGGATACAACTTTTGTTTATCAAACGCTTTTTGTATGTTATTGTCCGACCAAGGGGCCAGATTTGCCAAAGCCTCTCAATAACACAACCTCTGAGTGCCACAACATATTGACATTGAGGTTAGTACAGTCTGACTATGCTAAGAATGCTAGCATGCGCTAAGGGCTTTTCTAAATCTGGCCCTAAGGTTAAAATGGCTCCGGGGTGAAAGAAAACGGGGTGAAGAAAATGTCTCTGTTCAAAGGGGAGAAAAGCCATTCGTGGGCTTTGCAGTTTATGCAATATTTTGATAAGTCTTTCACACAAATTAATTGCCAAAAACACCCTGACATACCGCCTGCTCCCGAATGTTTGAAACCCCCAAAACAGTCACGCATCAATGTTTCAGGGTGCCCTCTCTCCCATTAGAACAATTGTTTTGTTTGTTTTTATTCTGAATTAAGGTTTAATTTTTCTGAATATTTCAATCGTTGTTGTTTCGTTTGTTTTCAAGCATGCCGTTTTCTCTATGTTTGGACGCTTTGAGTTGAAAGGACGAAGGTTGAAATGTTTTTCAGAGAGCATTCTAATGCAGTGTTAAATTTCAAGGTTTTTGTTGGTTTTTCCTTCCTCTTTTTTTAATCACATTATTCTTTACAAATATTACCATAGTAGTTACTCATTAAACGCTTGCTTGCTGCACAGATAAACACACTTCACACCAGGAAGGGGCATGTGGACATTTAGTTCAGACACATACACAACTGGCATGGTGACATGCATCCATGTTCTTTTGGAAAGCATCGGATTTTCGTTATTTGTCTCTGTTTCTCGCTAAATTGTAATCTATCAGCAAAAGTCGGTATGTCGGTTTTAAAACGGATGGGGAAAAAATGTGTTTTTCTCATGCACAACAAACTAAATTTGCCATGTGTTTTTGAACTGGTGTGAGGGGGAGATTACAGCTTTAACAATATTTCATTATAACATTGTATTCAGCCATCGCTGTTCGCAAAAAAAAAATCGCTCATGAATGCAGTACTGGAAGTATGTTTCCCTATGCAAAAAAAATAAATAAAATGAAAATGAAATTTAAAAAAAAATAAACAAAGCTATGCTACAACTCAGAAATGAGGTGACTTTGTGTTTTTCTTTTCCAACCAATTAGACGCTAAATTTACTTGGCAGTCTTGAATGTTTCTGTAGAATGATCTTGATTATCTGTCATGGGTGTATTTTGGAGGCGTAATATTGTTTTGTGTGTGTTGGATCGGATGTATATTCGCTATTCACATACAGGCGAAGACAGGCCTCGTGCCTGAGGATGAGCTAATTTTAGCTCAGCCCAAGCTCTTTCACCATCTATTACAGAGCAAAGGAAAGGAAAAGATGTTGCTGGACGTGTCATGATATAGTATTTCTTATTATAATGATGCATGAAAAGAGTCTTGTGGCAAAAGAAACGTTTTGGTTATTGATATTTTGGTGAAAGAGTTGTCACTAATTAGTTAGTTAGCACATGCATCCAATTTCATATAGCCAGAAGGGTTTTAAAGCAAATGTACTGAGTTTAATTAAATGTAAGGTTGACTTCGAGTCAAACATGACTAACTTAGTGAACACACATCAGTGTACTCTGCTTACATTAGCTGTATTTTTCATGCTAAATCTTAGATAATAGATTTTGTCATTGTAATCAACACTCGATAGTGGTTATGAAGGAAGAGAATGACTCATTTCTATGCAGAACAAACTTTGGATCACCAAACATTTTAAATGACAGTTTTAATTCTGTGAGCATGAGCTGCATAGAACTGGAGAAATGGAAGAAAGAGATTGAAAGAGCGAACTGAAAACTTGTGGTTAGAGGTTTGTTTTCGGTTCAACTTGGCTGAGGAGCGTAACACACCTGACTCTAATCATCCCTCAATCCATTACCCCAGATACAAGATTGCTGGAGCCGCTTTTGGAAAAGTATCATTTTAGCTCTGGAAAGGAAGTTTTATTTCATTTTAATGGTTCAAAATAGCACAAGCCAGCACAAGGTCCTTATTCTTTAAACATATGAAGGGGGTGAACGAGTGCAATAGCACTTGTTGAAAGCTTCGCGTGAACCGCGCCAGGAGCCCCTCATGAGCTCACTGCAAAATGGGAGTCAAATTCCATAACAGACACTAACCAGAGGTACCTGTTCAGTTTCACTATTTCCATGTAACGGTCGCTTTTGGACAGCAAAGTAATGACAAACCTGTATGATTTTGTTCTAAAATTGATTCAGGGGATGAAAATATGCCATTAGCCCAAATTACATCCTAGTTTTAATTACAAAAAACAGCTTATTTTATTACTGTATATACACATTGTATATGTATATACAGAGAGACGGCTATATAAAGTGATATATACAGTATGGGCTTTTATGTTACAGTTGAATAAACGAGCTCAAAACTGAGTTACTTATATTTTAGAAGGTTACTATTTTGTCTATTTTTGCTCGCCAAAGAAAATATTTTAAAACAAAGGCAAAGCAAGACTTAATGAATCAGCTTTTTTAAATGATTCAACTGAGTGAATGATTCCATGACTCACTAATGTGAATGCATGTGTTATTATGGCATATTCTCAGAGTAGGTAGCCTAGGCTGCTACTTTTGAATTTTACTTAATGGCCGATAAAAAAGAGTTCTGTAAATTATGGATACAGTATAGTATGAATAAAGATAAACCAGACGCATTATATAGGTAATGCTGCAATTGTCATGTGACCTAACCACCCTTCACTACACCGACAAATCCTCTGTGTGCATCACATACTACTCTTGAAGTATTCTCTTTCAGATGCAGTGTTTTAGTTCCTGAGGGATTCGGGTGAGTAAATGAATCCGCGATTCACTCGTGAAGATCGCTTAATGGCACCTACTGGTGTAATGATGTAACAGGTACTAGCCTACAAATGTAAAGCTTTAAAACAAAGCAAAAAAAGAAATCGATCATCCTCATGATTCAACATGTATTACAATACAGATGTAAACACACATGTGATTTCGCTCTTATGGAAAGGTTTAAAGGGATTCAACAAGGCAGCGAGCCTTGATGTGGTGCCCGGTGTGACTATTTTTTATGACCTTTAGTCATAGAGTGAGCCGCTAACAGCCCAGCTCCCCAAAGCCTGGACCAGACTTCCCCAGCTCGGTCTGAAACTACAGTTCTCCACTCCAAAGAAAACAGCTTCGCCTCAGGAGCTGCCTGAACTGCTGCTCGCAGGCAAGAGGAAACCCAGCTCGATTCACGAGTCTCTGAAGGAGCATTTTAATTAGAGGCTGAGCTGATGTTGGCTGAATTATGAGGACACCAGCACCGCCATATGTACCAACACAGAGCCTCTAAACATATGGTACGACAAGGTCACGTATGTAAACATGACGGTTTATAGGGGTAAACAATTGTCCAGGGGCCTGTACCATGAAGCTGGATTAGCTGGCTAGCCAGGTAAATTTCAGTTTAGTTTGCACCAATCCTGGGTTTTAGGTACCATGAAAGTGGCTTGGCTTTTAGCGGCATTCATTGCCTTAGTAACTTACACTCCACAGCTAACCTGCAGTGCTCTGGGGCAGGTTATGTTCTGGTTTAGAGATCTCAAACCGAAATTTGACCAATCAGCTTGAAGCAAAATGACTGACGCAATAAAGCCACTCCCCCTGTTTCTCTTACTCCAAATTAAAGGACGCTACATAGTAAAACATTTTTAAAGATAAAATTGTCTGATTTTTAGAGATGATTATTTTTTATAATTATTTTATATGATTTATATAAATCCATTATACAAGCTAGCTTAGTTTAATAGTAATTATTAAGCTTTTATTTTAAATTAATATAAACATACAGATAATATGCAATATAAATACATTTTAGAATCAATAGCTTTAAATATGACTACATATGAGCTATATGAGCTTAGTGTTTTTATACCTATAAATATTATCAATTCTATAAAATAACTTTACAACTTTTACTTGTTTTACTTGCACAAGATGTTTTCTTTATGTTTTCCTCTTTCATGGATAGATCGTTTCATCTTGTAAATGTGTTTAAATTCTTCATATTGTTCAATATTTTAATCTTTGGTAGTGAATCGCACTGACTCTCTCACGAGAAGTGAATCACAGTTTCAAGGCATGTGATTGGTTGTTCATTACTGATGTCACACTTTCATGTGCACGTGCTCCATTAACTCAGGATCAAGCCTGACTTGACCGAGAAAATGGATGATCAGCTTCATGGTACCAACAAAGCCGGATTGGACTGGTTTGGTTTTGTCAACTCAAAACTAATCCTGTAACCCCGAGTTTGT
>NW_015538003.1:956555-957877 GCF_001515605.1 Sinocyclocheilus anshuiensis
CAATCCTGGGTTTTAGGTACCATGAAAGTGGCTTGGCTTTTAGCGGCATTCATTGCCTTAGTAACTTACACTCCACAGCTAACCTGCAGTGCTCTGGGGCAGGTTATGTTCTGGTTTAGAGATCTCAAACCGAAATTTGACCAATCAGCTTCAAGCAAAATGACGCATCTCTGACGCAATAAAGCCACTCCCCCTGTTTCTCTTACTCCAAATTAAAGGACGCTACATAGTAAAACATTTTTAAAGATAAAATTGTCTGATTTTTAGAGATAATTATTTTTTATAATTATTTTATATGATATATAGAATTATTATACCCTTAATCCATTACACAATCTAACTTAGTTTAATAGTAATTATTAAGCTTTTATTTAAAATTAATATAAAAATATAGATAATATGCAATATAAATAAGTTTTAGAATCAATAGCTTTAAACATGACTACCTACATATGAGCTTAGATTTTTAAGTGTGTTTATATCTATAAATATTATCAACTCTATAAACTAACATTACAACTTTTACTTGCACTTATACTGCAAGATGTTTTCTTTAAGTTTTCCTCTTTGATGGATAGATCGTTTCATCTTGTAAATGTGTTTAAATTCTTCATATTGTTCAATATTTTAATCTTTGGTAATGAATCGCACTGACTTTCTCTCAAGAAGTGAATCACAGTTTCAAGGCATCTGATTGGCTGTTCATTACTGATGTCACTCTTTCATGTGCACGTGCTCCATTAACTCAGGATCAAGCCTGAGTTGACAGAGAAAGTTGATGATCTGCTTCATGGTACCAACAAAGCCGGATTGGAATTGTTTGGTTTTGTCAACTCAAAACTAATCCTGTAACCCTGAGTTTGTTCAGCCACCATCATGGTACAGGCCCCTGGGCTGATTCCAGTTCTTCCATTGTTTGTATTTTTGTTTGTTACTTTGGTAGCAGGGCAGATTTATTTTTTTGGTAGGCCTGTTTAAGTTCAGTTACATTTCCTTTATTCTCGTTGAGTTTGTAGGGATTATGTTGGACTGGACTTTTGTTATATCTGCTCCTGTGGATTTGATTAACATTTTTGTTTTTGTTTTGATGGAAGAATAAATCAACCATTTTTGCCCACAACTGCCCTGTTTGTTCTTGGCCACCACCACAGCCATCTTCAAGAATCGGCAAAAAACACATCTCTTCCATCTTTATTTGACTCTCTGACTCTCTTATAAAAAAATTAAAAAATAAAAACTTGTCCCTTTTACACTTGCTCTCTATTCATTTACTGCTTGTTTTCTTTTTCTTTCTAATCTTTTTGTATTCTATCTACAGTATT
>NW_015538003.1:957913-958285 GCF_001515605.1 Sinocyclocheilus anshuiensis
CATGTGCACGTGCTCCATTAACTCAGGATCAAGCCTGAGTTGACAGAGAAAGTTGATGATCAGCTTCATGGTACCAACAAAGCCGGATTGGAATTGTTTGGTTTTGTCAACTCAAAACTAATCCTGTAACCCTGAGTTTGTTCAGCCACCATCATGGTACAGGCCCCTGTTCTGCAAACATGATATTATTGTAAACATGTTTATAAGTACCACAGAACAATTCCATTGATACATCATATGTCATCAGAAAAAAAAGATCAGTTGAGGAAAAATATATGAAGTTAATAGAAAATTAATCTTAAAGGCAGAGGCGGACAAAGTACACAACTCCATTACTTAAGTGAAAGTACAGATACTGCTGGTCAAATATTA
>NW_015538003.1:958380-959985 GCF_001515605.1 Sinocyclocheilus anshuiensis
TTTTAAAAGTACTTAAGTACCAAAAGTAAATTTCCTTTTTTATGTCAATGCACTGTTTTATTATTGTTGTATGTAATAGCTTACTTGCAATACCTCTGAAGCAACTTACAATACAAAAAAAATTATTATTATTTAACACCCCTACCCACCCCCACAAAAGCAGGATGGTAGTGATCTCACACAGCTCTTATGTGACATCAAAACAAAAATAAAAAAAAATGCTGTCTAATTGCTCTCGCTGTACTTTGATGTCACACACAGAATGGTCTGCAGTGCTGCTTCAAGTTTGCTACATAGTAACGACTTTCTACTTCGAGGACCTTGATAGAAATGTAGTGGAGTGAAAAGTACAATATTTGTCTTTCAAATGTAGTGAAGTTAAAGTCATAAGTTTCCAGAAAAAAATAATACTCAAGTAAAGTACAGATACTCAAAAAGTGTACTTAAGTACAATACTCAAGTAAATGTACTTAGTTACTGTCCGCCCCTGCTTAAAGGTGCACACATGCTTTTTAAATTTTATCAATTTATTTTATTTTATTTTATTTTATTTTCACCCAAGGGGTCAAAGTTATAAATCCAGAGTGGACTTATAAAGAGATAAAGAGTTTTTTTTTACATTTTCCAGCATTTAACAACAAAAACCAAACATAAACACTCAGTGTAAATTGATTTATCTGGATGTTTAATCTTATCATATAGTCACTGTAACTGTACATATATCTTACCTTAAGGAAGTCTAAACCTCTCTGTAATTCTCTTTTCTCTGTCTGAGCATCTGCCATTTTCAATCTGTCTCAGATTCTTTCTGCTTAATATTTTTTATCAGTGTAACAAGCTTGTGAAGCTTTTTAGGCCCAGCCTAGTCCCTTATAGTCCCTATATTTATTCATTCATTCATTCATTTATTACTTTTACCCGATTTGTCCCTACAATGAAAATGATATAAGCGGGTGAAGTTCATGAAGGGATGT
The DNA here is from genome assembly GCF_001515605.1 of Sinocyclocheilus anshuiensis. NCBI lineage: Eukaryota > Metazoa > Chordata > Actinopteri > Cypriniformes > Cyprinidae > Sinocyclocheilus > Sinocyclocheilus anshuiensis. The sequence continues at coordinate 959,355 of NW_015538003.1, forward strand.
CTTCTGAGCACCATGAATTCAGTTAATGCCATTTTATATCAGGTTCAGTGGATTTTTAGCCAGATGGGCTTATTAGGAAAAGTATGGGTTATTGCCGCCATTCTTTATAAGCCCACTTGAAATGAAGGTTATATGTATATGGGTTATAATTACAGACAAAACATTAGATCTTTTTTGGCTAAATGATTTTCTAAAATGTTTTCTTTTAATATGGTTATCAACTGTCTTTATCCATTTATGTTGTTACTGCATCTAACTTAGCATCACTTCAAGATTGCTCCACATACTCATTAAGTCTTTTTTAATTATACTATATTGCTTTTAAATACTATTAAAATAAATCATGTCAGATAACATTTGATTAGTTAATCTCTTCATTTTAAAATTCTTATCAATACTCGGCCAGTTTTATCACCAAGTTTTATGTAGGGCTTGCATGATTTCAAATAACTGAATAACTAAATATTCAGTCGGCTCCAAATAAAAAGTAAAATAAGAGTAGCAAATATCTACTTGCTTTAAAAATGATACTTCCTCTCACACTGTCTTTTTTATTTTATTTTCTATTTTTAAAAAGTTTGCCAGTGCACAATTCCTTCCCTGAAGACTCTTAAGAGCATGGAATGGACTT
>NW_015538003.1:960142-961524 GCF_001515605.1 Sinocyclocheilus anshuiensis
TATAATTTAAATATAAAATACATGTACAGGCTGAGGGTGGTCTGTTCTTTGTTCTGCACACTGAGAGCTGCAGAAGTTTGAATTGTGGTTGTTTTGATTATATCTATTTAGACTTGCAGGTTCAAAGTGATTTCTCTTTCCTCTGTTTTTCTGTAGCTGTGCTTATGAATTTAATATCTCGATTTACAGTACGTGATGTGAAGACCTTGTAAAAGCATGCGGCAGTAATGAGCTCCAGATGTCTTAACAAAGGACTGGAACTCCCCGAGGACTCCCCTCTCTGCAATACGATCACAATCAGGTCACTCTGCTACAGAGACTTCTGGGAGTAAGAGCGCATCTCAATGCAGTATGAACGTGACCCCTGCTACTCACAGGCACAAGTGTATGTTGAGTTTTTTTTTTTACATTTTTTATTACATTTTACATTTATGCATTTGGCAGATGCCTTTATTCAATGAAACCTATATTGCATTCACATTATACAGTACATTTGATCAGTTCTAGCATTCTCTGGGAATTGAACCCATGACTTTGGTGCTGTTTGCACCATGCTCTACTTGTGTGAGCAACTTTATGCATTTGCATCCTTCCATTGCAAATAATCCAATCATTATTGATACATATACTTGCATATTACATTTTAATTTGACTTAATTTTAAGTAAAATTAAGTGGGAGGGACAATTAAGCATTTAGCTGAACCTTAGCTTTAAAAGTTAACGCAATATATTATATAGTATTTTTAACGCATATTTTATTATAATTATTTGTTTAAATGCTATTTCAGGTACACTACTGTTCAAAAGTTTTGGATCAGTAAGATTTTTTATTTTCTTTTGTTTCTATTATGAACAGAAATTAAAAAAAAAAAAAAAACAGAAATTAACAGTTTTATTTAGCAAGGATGCATTAATTTGTTCAAAAGTGTCAGCAAAGACTTTTACAATGTTACAAAAAATTCTACTAAATACTGTTCTTTCTGGTCTCTATTCATCAAAGAATCCTGAAAATTATCACAGTTTACACAAAAATATGAATTCATGTTTCAGCGTATAACTTCTGAAGGATCATGTGACACTGAACACTGGAGCAATGTCTGCTGAAAATTCATCTTTGCCATCACAGGAATAAATTACATTAAAACATAATAAAATAGGGAGAAAATTTTTTTTATTTTAAATTGCTGTTTTATTGTATTTTGAATCAAATAAATGCAGCCTTGGTGAGCATTAGAGACTTAAAAATCTTACCAACCCAAAACCTTTGAGCGGTAGCATTTGTTGAATTAGATTTTTTGATTCAAGAAAAAGAAACCGATTGAAATCAGATCTGCAGAGCTCCGCTGATTCCCTGATGGTTGTTTCATCAGTATCTCTTTCC
>NW_015538003.1:961622-978317 GCF_001515605.1 Sinocyclocheilus anshuiensis
CTTTCCCTTTGACTTCAGAATGTTTTTATCTGGGGTTTTGTTGTTGAGCTTCACAGTAATGAACGTTAGAAGAGAATGAATAATCCATCTGTCACCAGCTCCCAAGTGATGCATATGGAGCAAAGATGACGTCGCTCAGGAACCAGAATAAAAACAACCAAATAAAAATTCCAAGGCAGCAGTGGTGAATGAGAAAGAGAAGAAAGAAGTCTCTCTCTCTCTCCCTCTCTCTCACTCTCTCTCTCTCTCTCTCTCTCTCTCTCTCTCTCTCTGGTTTCATGCTTCACTTATTGCTGCTGACTGTAGGCTTAGTTACTGTCACTCATCAGCACTGTTTCAGCTAAACTGTTTCCCATGTATGGGAAACCTTGAGAAGCACATGCAGCCAGGGCAACAGTATCAGCTGTCTAATTAAAATGTTACGAAATACCAGCAGTTCTTAAGTTCACATTAAGAGTGTAAAACTGGAAGCGTTTCCCTTTAACCCATATAAAAAGCATGCGTTTGGGAGTTTATTACATCATCACTAACAGCTCAATAGTCTTACTAATCAGATTGTTCATTTAGGCAACGCCAGCTTTAACGCTGTACTATAATGGTCTCCATCATTAACACATTTGGACACCTGGCCATTTTTTCTGCAAATGATATTTTCATCATATAATCAATCCCCCGAGACGAGCAAATGGTTTCAAAAGTAAAACTGTGTTACATCATTTGACTGGAAGCATTTAACATGTCCAAACTGCCAGTCAAAATGAGTAGTGGATCTCATACCCATGTCCATTTAGCATATATGCATGCAGAACCCAGACATGTCATATGAGTCAAAAGCCAGTTAATCAGAGCATTATGTGCATGATGTGAATCACTGAGCGTGTGCTCTTCTATTCCAATGTTCTCACTACCCTAACAGCAAAGTAGTAAAACGTGTATTGAGAATATGCCAAAAAAAATCTAAATTAATTAAAAGAGAGAGAGAGAGAGAGAGAGAGAGAGAGCACCACTTTATTTGAACCTTTTTTTATTTTAACTTTAGTTTAAAGCTGTGACTAGGTGAAGTCTGCTCCATCTAGTGGATGATGTGAGGAACAACACTTATGAAGACTAAAACAAAAAGACCAAAATTAACGTTAAAAATATATATTACATAAGATAGTATTATAATTACTCTGCACAAAGTTGTGGCATAATTTCCAGAGAGAGAAAGAGTTGTGTGCTGCAGGACTGTGATCATCTGTTCTTCTCATTAGAAAGTGGTCTGCTTGGTCTCCTCATTTGCCTCCAGATCAGCTGCTTTGTTTTCATAAAATGAATGCCTTTCTTCTAGCTCATCTCTGCAAAGAGAGATACACATTGATGAAATGCTTTATGTTTAAAGAGTCGCCTTACACTGGGACTAGACAGTTTAATAATTAATAAAACTCATACAAACTCAGAAATGGGATGGGGTGATGAATTGAAAAGTTTAAGTTTAATTATTTGTTGATTAATCATGTATTCAAAGTAGAAAGCAGTTTAAAATTGTAACCCTGGACCACAAAACCAAGGGTCAATGTTTTGAAAGCTGAATAAATAAGCTTTCCATTGATGTATGGTTTGTTAAGATAAGATAATATTTGGCCAAGATTTTTCCAACTATTTGAAAATCTGGAATCTGAGGATGCAAAAAAACGTCTCAGGTTACTTATGTAACCATGGTTCCCTGAGTAGGGAATGAGACACTGCGTCCTCTAGGGGTCGCTATGGGGAACGCCTCGTCGTGACCCGTGTCTGAAGCATACATTGAAAAAAACACCAACTCGTTGGCCGGCGACAGCCATGATGTCACTACCGGTGCGACTATAGTATAAATAGGCGCCGGGAGCACACATCATTCACTTCTTCGTCTGAAGCTTGCGTCCGCAGCATGGCAAGAAACCTAGAGGACGCAGTGTCTCGTTCCCTACTCAGGGAACTATGGTTACATAATTAACCTGAGACGTTCCCTTTCATGGGAACTTCGAACTGCGTCCTCTAGGGGTCGCTATGGGGAACGGTATACCCACGCCACCATGCTGAGGGGAGTGCATGCCAGAACCATGGCGAGCACTAAGTACCAACTCTACCATATTGCTATGGGAGTTGCCCCTGGGACGTTAGACGGCTGTCAGTGACGTTATTCCCTACGGCCAAAGGCCTAGGCTACATACCCCAAAATACTTACCTGTTAGGGCCAGACTCCTGGGCCCAGGGTAGAGCGCAAGGCTTGGAATCTTTGCTAGTGCTCGCCATAATGAGATGAATAGAGATCGCTCTAACCACAGAAATGCACGCTTCAAACAAAATAGTAAATGAAGACGAAGAAGAGAATGATGTGTGCTCCCAGCACCTATTTATACTATAGTATATAGCGTTCCCCATAGCGACCCCTAGAGGACGCAGTTCGAAGTTCCCATGAAAGGGAACTAAATATTGAGAAAATCACCTTTAAAATTGTCCAAATTAAGTCCTTAGCAATGTATATTACTAATCAAAAATTACGTTTTCATATATTTACGATTTTCTTGGAACATGATCTTTACTTAATATCCTGATGATTTTTGGCAAAAAAGAAAAATCTATAATTTTGACCCATGCAATGTATTGTTGGCTATTTCTACAAATATACCCGTGCTACTTATGACTGCTTTTGTGGTCCAGGGTCACAATTTTGAAAAGAAAAGTATCTTGTACTCATACTGTTTAAAAGTTTGGGGTTGACTAGATTTTTTTTTTTTTTTGGAAAGTGGAAACTTTTTTTTATATATTTTAAAATGTAATTTATTCCTGTGTTGACAAATATATTAATTTGTATATTTTCAAGATTATCTGATGAATAGAAAATTCAAAAGCATTTATTTGAAACAGAAATCTTTTGTAACATTATACATTAATATTATTAATATCATTAGTATTATTTTCTTAGAAATCTTACCGACCACAACGTTTTAACAGTAGTGTATATATTGTATACAATAAAAATATACTGTCAAATTGTTACATTAATGTTTAAACATGATATGCATTTGTTCATTATGTCTTTAGGTGTGTCTTGTCAGGTGACTGAACATGGCCTTGACAGTATCTTGAAGTGTACAGTCATTAAATGGCAGTAATTGTTTAAAGAACCATAAACTCATCGTCACCATAATATTATCACATGACTAATCAAATGATCAAAATCTAAATTTTTAACTAGAAGTATTATTGCTATTGCTATAAGAAAAACACAAAACAAATTGAATGTACCGTCAAAAGTTATGTAATAAAGAAGAATCAGGTGTTTTATGAACTATGTAGATTTTTTTATCTAATGTACAGTATATATCATCCTGAAACATTTCAGGTCCGGACTCACTTGTCTTTCTTGAAAAAGAGTCTTTGCACGATGAGGAGGACGAAGACAATAAAGAGAAAAACAACAACTGCTGTGAGTCCCACCAGCCACGGCTGTAATGTGACTTTAGCTGTATCTGAAGATGCCTGTTGACCACCTGAGTAACAGTGTATCACAGAAAGGTTTTTGTCGGTAAATGTTTTACACCCTATGAAGGCTTTACTATACAACTTTTATATGTTAAATCAGTTCAAGGAGTTCAAATTTAGTCAAGAAAAACACATTGAAAAGAATACACTACAACATGAAATGTGTCTAATTTCACTCACCGGCTTGAGCCTGACAAATAGAGGCAGAGATTATTATGAAGGCAACGATATTCTGTAGATGAAACATGATGAATTTAGTCCGCACGCACTGCTGCGTTCCTCTCAGTCGTCTGTAAATATGTGAAGGATTCTTGGTGTCCAAAGTACAAAATCCATAAGAGAGGTCACAGATCACAGCATGTCACTCAGAGAGTAAGTGTGCGTGATTGTTAGATAATCTCCCACTGAAAATGTTACATGCTATTATGTTGTAAAGACAAAGGTTTATTTTCCAAGCTGGCACAGAACAGAAGGTCGTGCCAGGTTAAACTTCTGTAAGGGCTCATAGACACAAAAACGTCTATTGAATTGATATAGTGCATAGATATAGTGCAACAGTATGTAAAAAAATTTAAAACACCTTATTTATTCAAATTTAGAGTTTTGTTTCATTTAGACCATGTGCGTTTGCTTTGAGGTCATCTCTATCCAACTGCTCTCACAAATGTTGACAGAATTCACGTTGAGCAGATATACACTAAAAAATGACAGTCTTTCTCTTCTGGGGAAAACAGAGAAAAATAACGACGACTCATCTTGCACTAGATGGATGGAATTTTTTTGTCCATTCAGATACTCTCTGGAAGGATAATCTATTACAGGTCATGCTGCTGACTAGCAAATTGTCTTCAATTCATCTTCCATTTGATACATACCAACGTCTTGTTACAAAAGTAAGTTATGCTGTTTTCATAATAATTTTCATTTCATGAGATCTTTTAGAAGAAAAGGAAGAACAAGCTGTGTGCGCATAGTTGACACAATGGATTCTTGGGTGTTAGTTTGAAAAATATTTAAGTATATCAGTGTTAGCATTCAGAGGAGAAGAGTCTTGTACTTATTTCATGCTAGCTGCCGCTAACATCTATTTGAATGGAGGATGGAGCACGAGGCTGAAACTTGTCCGATATAATCCAGATGGCTGGCATGTCTTCAGTGCCCTCCATGAGTTCTTGTATATCCTCATCTCTCATCATGGCCTCCAGCTCAGGCATTGCCTCTGGAATCCAGTCTGCCCTAAACTTATCCCGCCTTTCCCAGAGAGTCTCCGGCTCTTCCACGGGCTGCTCTCCAAACAGGAAATCTACAGACACAATACAGGTAAGAGCGCTCAGCTGATGTTCTTATAGTACAACAGAGTGCTAGTGTCTTTTTTAATTAATGTATTATTAATGCTTGATGTTTTGCTGTTAGATGGAGTCTAGGCTTGTATTCAAATGGCTTAGCTGGTCTCTAAAGCTGACCAGCCAAAAAAAAAAAAAACCCCAAGGCTTGGAGAGCAGCAAAACATCTTTGGCAGGTTTAAGCATTTGGCAGAGCAGTCAAGTGTTTTCCCATTTCCAGGGATTTTGAACACCATGTCATGTAGCTCATAGTCCAGATAATGTGCACAGAGGGTTTGAAATTGCTTATGGTGAAAGAGACATTTGTAAGGTTTCTTGTTACATACCTGCCAGATCATGGATGAGATCCTGGATGAGGTGTCTTATGATGGCGAAAAGGGTGACTCCTGTCACACTCACAGCCAACAGCAGATAAATTATATGCTTGGGTGGAGTGAGCAGATCATTTTCTGGGGGGTTGTAGTCCTTGAAAAAGTCCTCATCAAGACTTTCATTGTTTTTGTCTAAATCCATAAGTATTGTTGTTTGCTCCACTGTGTTTCAGTTTAACATCAGCTTTTCCTTCATTTTCTGTTGATCTAGGTAAAAACATAAAGTAAACATTATTTAAAATTGTATACTTATTCAATGTTTCATTTTAATGTTTTTGAAAGAAGTCACTATGTTCACCAGGGCTACTTTTATATGATCAATAATACAGGTGCATCTCAATAAATTAGAATGTCGTGGAAAACTTTATTTATTTCAGTAATTCAACTGAAATTGTGAAACTCGTGTATTAAATAAATTCAATGCACACAGACTGAAGTAGTTTAAGTCTTTGGTTCTTTTAATTGTGATGATTTTGGCTCACAATTAACAAAAATCCACCAATTCACTATCTCAACAAATTAGAATACTTCATAAGACCAATTAAAAAATAGTGAATTGGTGGGTTTTTGTTAAATGTGAGCCAAAATCATCACAATTAAAAGAATCAAAGACTTAAACTACTTCAGTCTGTGTGCATTGAATTTATTTAATACACGAGTTTCACAATTTGAGTTGAATTATTGAAATAAATGAACTTTTCCACGACATTCTAATTTATTGAGATGCACCTGTACAGTAAAAAAGTAATGTGAAATATTATTACAATTTAAAATAACTGTTTTTTTATTTTAAAATGTAATTTATTCATTTATTATACAATATAACTTTATTGTCAGACTAAAGTCTGAAATTTGTCTTGCATTACAGCAGGTTCACTCACAATTACAACTTTATTACATAGACAAAAGATAGGCAGAACCCTTTCAATCACAAACAAAACAAAACGAACAACAAAAAAAAACATTGTGTAACTTATTCAGCTCTGATACAGCTTGGCGTACTAAAGAATACTTTAGAATCATATAGAATGTTAGAAATGTAACAGTTTATATTGTCTTTATTTATGGTAAACTTAAGGTTGGTTAGGATTAGGGTTGAACTAGTGATTAGAGGTAGGGTTAGATACAATATATAGATATATATATAGCAAGTCAGTATAATTTAGCTATGTTTATGGTCAGATAATAAGATAATATGTTGTGTACATACCCCACAAAACTTTTGTTCCTCATTGACAGACACCCGTCATCTTCTAGCTTTCTATCTCGCCCTCCTCCTCTCTCTCTTTTTCTGATGCTGAATGCTCAACAGTCATCTTCCTTTTTGTTGCATATTCACAGAATCACAAGAAAGTATGCCACAGAATGATAGTCCTTGAATGACTGTTTCTGTGACAGGGCTTCCCTCAGACCTGATACTTTGACAGCAGAAGACAATCAAGCTAATGTGCTTAGTGGCGTAATGAGAAGCCTTGAGCCTGGATTTAGCCTTTTTTTCTATTAGGTGTCTGCGTCTCAACACCTGTTGGCGTATTTTAAAGGGCAATGTAACCAATGACGTCAATGAAAACAATTATAACTTGGTCATGGTATTCAGTTCAGGAAATGAACTATAGTCTTGCTAAATTCTAAAACATACTGTATAGTGTTCTGTGAAATCAAACAGACAGTGGTCTTAAATCCCTCAATGTTCTGAATCCTTGAATGTCCTGGTCTGAATGTCCTGACTTCATTACATTACACCAACCAAAGTATTTGTAATGGTTAGATCATGTAGCAACAACTTTTTAATGTAACAACTGGACATATCCACAAGCCCAAACACGTGGTCCAGTGGATCACAGTACAGGATGTACAAATTGCGTGTAACTTAAATAAGGTTGGTGCTTTCATTGACTTTGGAGAACAGAAGTATGTCCTCTATGTTGAGCACACAGCACCCTCTATCTGTGCTGAACATTCCTGCAGGAGCCAGCACATGCTAATCATGCTAATCCGGATCAGAGAGTACAAGATACTAATTGCCATGTAAACAACGCAGTGCTCTCTGTTGTATTCATTTATTATTGAGGGAATGAGACACATGTAAAAGAGTAAGACAGATAGGTATTCACAAAACTTTTTTAGCTATTTTGCTAAATATAGTGGGGGAAAAAACACAAAAATACAAATAAAATACAAACTTAAAACACATAAGCTTTGGATTTTCTAGTAACTTACAACAAGTGGAAATGAGTGGCACTGACAAAGAAAGATTAATTGATTTTTAAAAAAAATTTTAAATTAGTGGTTGAGCAAGAGATTTGGGCTTGTGAAGATGGACTAATGGATGAAAGAGAGAGAGGGTTGTTTATAAATCTATTCAGTGACACCCGTTTAACCCCATGATTTTTCAAATACAGAAGACTTAAATCCTGGCAGAATTTCTATCCGTCCACTTCTGGGTCAAATGGCAGTCTGTTCCTCCTTTGTTCTTATTTTCTCTCCCTCATCCCTACTTCCTTCCCAAAGATCAGTTTTGGTGGTTCTTCTTCTTCCTCTTCATCGTCAGGATCATGACCAAGGCCTCCACCTGTGTGTAAAAGGAAATGTAATGTTTTCAAATGTAGCCATACGTGCTAATTATGACCAGAGTTCATTATTCTGTGGTAAAGGCCAGTGAATGTGCTCTGAAGTAGCCTGATATGATTCTCTTAATCCCAGGCTTAATCCTTTGGCTGACATCTCGCTGACTCTGATATTACATTGCTGGTAATGGCAGCTGTCTTTCATGAAGGTGAAAGCTTTTAATCAAGGGTTAGCTATACAGTAATCCACCTAATCCCGTCTGAGATGCTCCTGTTCACTCTCAAGAGGGAGTGGGTGTGTTTTTACATTTTAAAAAGGTTTTTAAATTACATTATACATCAAGAATAGGTTATACTAAAACAGAAACGGTATACTGTGCCATAATTAATCCAATTGGTTTTATTTACAGTGTATGAGAATGGATTGATAAAGCAACATCTGAGCTAAAGCAAGGGATGGAGCAAAAAGATCTCAGCAAGTGCACTATCAGATAGATCAGAAATAGAATTTTTACAGGCCTGTAAGACAGTATCACCTTTCTGTCAGTGAAAGGCTATAAGCCTTAATTGTTGTCAGTTGTGACACAACTTCCTACAACTTAACATTCAAAACTTTGGTCAGTATATTTTAATGTCCCTTATGCTCACCAAGGCTGCATTTATTTGATCAGGAATACAGTAAAAACAGTAATATTGTGAAATATTATCGCAATTTTTTATTTACTATTAATATATTTTAAAATGTAGTTTAAATGTAGCCATTAATCCAGTCTTCAGTGTCACACGATCCTTTAGAAATCATTCAAAAATGCTGATTTGATGCTTAAGAAACATTTCGTATTATCAGTGTTGAAAATGATGCTGATTAAAGAACTTTAGTACATTGTAAATGTCTTTACTGTCACTTTCGATTTTTTGTGTCCTGTTTTTGAGATTTGTGAAGATGGGAACAGTGTTTGTTCTCTTCATTAGGACTTTTTTTCTCTTTTCCCCCCCAACTCAAATTCCTTTTCTCACAACCTTCAATCATTTAAGTCATAAAATTCCTTACTGTCAAAGTAAATAATAACATAAAATCAAAGACATCCACAGTACAGTAATGAGACTTGGCGCTGAAACTGTTGTTTTACAGTGCAGGATTCAGCAAATTATCTTGTAAGAGTAATAGTCCAACGACTCATAATAATAATACTCACTCAGACAGGAATTTCCTCAGGTTGCGGTGCATCTTTGATCTTCTTGCAGAAAACCTGAGACAGAAGAAAGTTCCAGTAGACAATAGTTAAACTTGTGTTGGCTGCCACTATGCTGATCAATATGGGATGCATGTCTAATTTCAGCTGCGGTGTTGTTCTTCCAGAGGCTGATGCTGCACAAACTCTCTCAGAGTCTCTGTCTGTCTGACTGAATGACTGACAGAGGAAGAGCTTTTGTGTGGTTGAGTCAGTGATTCAGACAGATCTGATCCTATGAGTCATATCTGATCTATATTATTCATCTCCCTGCCCATCTCTAATGCTCATTTCTCCATGCTTGTTACACAGATTATGAAAGGTATAAAGGGCTAGTTATCAAGACTTTACTCCACTGAATTAGAACCTTTTGTGTATTTACAATGATTTTTTTCTTAATGGAATACTTATCTAAAATTAAAAGGATCTAATCTAAATAAATAAAAAAATCCATAGAATTTACTACCGTTCACTATCATTTTTTTTAATCACTTATTCAGCAAGGATGCATTGAATTGATCAAAGGTGACATTGAAAAATTGTTACAAAAGTCTTTCTATTCATCAAAGAATCTAGAAAACAATGAAATAATATGATAATAAGAAATGCTACTTAAGCACCAAATCAGCATATTAGAATGATTTCTGAAAGGTCACTAAAGACCGGAGTATTGGCTTTAAAATATGTTTAAAAAATGTTAACATGGAAAGTTGTTTTAAATTTTAATATTTCACAATATTACTGTTTTTACTGTATTTTTTAATTAATGAATGCAGCCTTGATGAGCATAAGAGACTTACCGACATCAACTTTTGAAGTGTAGCATGAAGCAGTAGCATGTTTTTCAAATCTGTTGAGGTGATTTAATGACTTTTCAAAAAGGAAAACATTCATGAAACACAAAATAACTTAGAAAACAATAAAAATGAAAATGTTAACAAAAATATGAAACAGCAGAACAAACTTTTTTTTTTTTAAATGTAGTTACCTGAAAGTAAAACAGTTCCTGAAAAGCTGGAATCATGAAATACTTGCTCAAGTCAGATTATTCAAATGGCGAGATCTTTTCCCCCTCAAGTTATCTACATTATTAAATAAAAATATAAGACACAAAAGAAGCTCTACTCTAACCTTCTCTACACGTAACTATATTAAGGGTGCGTTGGCTAAGCAGGGTTGTCTTTTTTGGCTTCATCATCAGTCTTCTTGTGAAAGGCTTCTGTCAAAATGAAGATCCAGTATGCAGTGGTGATGGAGGTATTAATTGTGACAATACCAATCATGAAGGGGTGTAGCATGTTTGCAAGTTTCTCCCTAACTGCCATCTACAGAGTTTCTCTGCTTTGTGTTACTTTTAGCCTTTTTCTGCGGTTTGGTCCAGCCTTTTCTTCAGAACGTGGTCATCTCTCCTCCCCCCAAACTCAAATGAGGGCTTAAATATCCTCAGAGACTTTGCTGAGCACAACATTCCAGGTTTGTCACCCTCCATCCACACTATCATCAGTAAATTAGCAGTGCACTTGTACTTTCATCTACTAAACTCATAACAGGGCAAATTAGTTTTTTAAGGTTGCCGATTTATTGTTTTATACAAATATACAAGAGTGATCAGAATGCAATGCTTCTCATTTCTGTTTGTTTAAAGCTAATTTTCTGATATGCTAGATAGGGATGATCACTTAAGAATTAGATCATTTGGATTTTAATTCCATGTGTGCTTCTTTAAAGATGAATCTTATTGAGTGAGATAGACTGCTGTGTGGATTAATTAGGCAGAACGTACCGTTATAGATCTCAGACTAGCACTAGCGCTCTTAGCTCTGCTAATCACCTCTGCTCATGCATGGAGGATTTAACATTAGTCACAGACTTTACTGGAGATTAGAAACTTAATTAGCGACATCAAAAATATTCATGACGCAAAATGTTAAAGCTTAAAGGCAGAATAAGACATAAGTATATGTGGTCAAATAAATGCTTTTATTATGTAAATGTATTCCTGTTTTTTCAAGGGAGGATTTTATTTTTTTGCTGTATCTGCAAAAATTGTTTATTGATTAAGTGTTTATTAAATGTTCAAGCATTCAAAATGCTTTCACTTGAGTTTGAAATATGGATCAGCTGTGTAACATTAACATGTTTTAGGAAATGTGTTTCACTAAGCGCTATGCAGTCTAAGCAGTCCGTCTGGAACAGCGTACTGGAACTGCAAGCTGTTCTCATACTCCAGCATGTCCAGTGCCACCTCACAGCTCTCCTTCACCACCCGCTCCTGGTCCTTCCTGTAGCGCTCTAGGATCTGTAAGCACGCCTCCTTCCCGATGGAGCCCAGTGCTTCTGCGCACTCGTGTCTGACCATGGCGTTCTCATCGGTCTTCTCCAAAGCTGCCTGCAGCTGAGGGATGCTGGCCTCGTGCTGGATCTGACCCAAGACGTAGCCGATCTCATGGCGGAACAAGGCACTGCTGCATTGAAGACCTAAAATACATTTTTTAAGAAAATAATATCTTTATTTAAGAAGGATGCATTAAATTGATGACGCGTGGCAGTTTATAAGGTTACAAAAGATTTCGATTTTTAAAAAAATCCTGAAAAAATGTCTCCACAAAAATATTAGGCAACACAACTGTTTTCAATACTGATAATATAAAAAAAATGTTTCTTGAGCAACAAATCAGCATATTAGAATGATTTCTGAATGATCATGTAACACTGACTGAAGTAAATTCAGCAGAAAATTCAGCTTTGCCATCTCAGCAATAAATCACATTTTAAAATAAATTAAAAGTTCATAAACAGTTCATTTAAATTGTAATAATACTTCACAATACTACTGCTTTTACTGTATTTTTTTTATCAAATACATGCATTGTTATTTACGTTATTTTGTTATTTATCTAGTATTGCGTCTACATTGTGTTTGGATAGATCTCAATTTAAATCTTTCTCACCATCTCCAAGAACCAGAACAGCCTCTTCAGTCCCAAGATTCCTCAGTGCAAACATAGCTCTATAGCGGTCAAACAGCGACAGGCTTTCGTCTAAGAGCTGTGCCCTCAGTTCCGGGACAGTTTTTCTTGGGGCAGGGGGCGCGGGGTCTACGGAGCAGTAGGGGTTCTCATCTGTCCCCTCTGCTGTCTTTTCCCCATCATTCATGAGCCACTCCAGCCTCCGGACTGCCAGCTGACATGTTTCTGCCACCTGTACAAAGAGAGAATTCATGTAAAACCTGAACTTTGAGCATAATCGAAATGCACAGCAGGACATTCTAGCGTTAGTGTAACAATGAATGGGTGAATAGTTTGGTGATACGGGTTGACTCTACCTCAATTACTGGATCTTCTGCATATTTCTTCAATAAATCTAAGACTTTGGGATTTCCAATGGCTCCCAGTGCTTCTCCTGGAATTTAAAATATAATAAAAACACTGTATATGACATACCTAAAAACAAAAAAAGGAAAATAAGAAGGAAGAATATGACTGTACATCTCACCTGCTTCATGTCTGACCATTGGCTCTTGATTAGTGTCTTTCAGGACCGTCTCCAGGATAGGAATGGCCCGCTCATCTTGCATTTGGCCGAGGCAGTATGCCAGTTCATGCTTCAGAAGTGCAGATTCATCCACAAAAGCTTCACTGATCCATGTAATGGCCTCTGGTCCACCAAGGTTGCGGAGAGTAAAAAGTGCTCTAAAGCGCTTTGTCAGGTCCTGCTTTGGGTTGACGAGAATCCTCCCCACCGCTGATATATCCGCATGATTTGCCATGAGGAAGCTTTCAGTATCAGGATGATGTCCTTATGCACAGGTTAAACTGAGTACTCCAGAGAGCAGCATATCTACAGAACCTACATTTACAAACAACAAAAGTTTGACCACATGCTTCATAATAACTAAGTAATGAAATGACTCATGACTCATATGATGATTCAAAACCTTGTGAGCTGCTACTTAGACAGCATTTTTTGGCCTTCATAGACTACAAACAAATACAATCTTTAGGACTTACTGTTTTGCTTGTCAACTGTTTGAATAGGGGAAATCAATAACCAATATATTGGTTACTAGTCTCATTACTGCAAATCGGTTTTTAATGAACCAATTCAAACTAAGCAATTATTTTACTTTATGATGAGATCCTGATTTACTCAAGATTATTTTTAAAGAATTTAGAAGCTTATATTAACAGAAAATTAAAATGTATGGCAGAAATTTGCGTATTGCTTTATATTTTCAGAATGAGTTTTTTTGAATGAATGTAAAGAATACAGGTGCATCTCAATAAATTAGAATGTCGTGGAAAAGTTCATTTATTTCAGTAATTCAACTGAAATTGTGAAACTCGTGTATTAAGAGACGGTACGTAAACGAATCGTTCATACTGGTTTTGAGAACCAGTTTCACTGAAAAGATCCGAATCATTCACGAATGGTTGGCACCATCGGTTACCATAGTAATGCCAAGAGACTTTCCTCTACAATATCTGAGTAGCTGTGTCAGTGTGGACAAGAAAACGGGAATTTTTGCCTCGGATATTTATTACGTTACACATACATGATGATGCACGTGTCAGAAAAAGATTACTCATTCAGTATGTTCAATTGTACACATTTTTGCTACTTTTTGTGCTCGTTCTATAATATAGTACTATCGTCTAGAAAGACAGGTCAATATGGGTTTAAAGAGTCACGGTGTTGCACTATGGAAGAAAAGGCCTGGACATTGCCATCTCTGTGCCAGCAGTACACACGCGGTTCTCTGTCAGCTGTGTGTAAGTGTGTTATGCAGCCGGTGCAGAATTCGGCACAGCACCGGCAGAATGACGGGTTTGAAAACATTAGAGTTAAGACAGAATGACGCTAACCGAGTTCACAATCTGATTCGTTACAGTCGCTGAATTATCTGAATATTGAACTTACTACAAGCGGAGATGTTGTTGTTGTTTTTTTGTCATACAGTGCTCTCCATGCCGTCCATGCAAGGAACTGTCTCACTCGTGTCATGCAGAAGCACAACAAACATGCTCCCAAGTCGGCCATGAACTGCGGTGCGCTAAGGATGGCCACTTCCGGTCTTCTTCTTCTTCTTTTGGTTTTATGGCGGGTTGCGAACCAACTGTCTTTCCGTTTCTGAGATGTCAGCTCTACCTGATTCCACTCTCCACAATTCAAATCTGCAAAATCATCTTCTTCTTCTATGCTACTTCCGTCATTCTCTTCATTCACACCACAGTCATCGCCAAACCCGCCACGGCGTCTTTCCTTCGCCATGACGCCCCACTCCACTTCCGGTCTCACGTGTTCTTGTCAAAATAAAAGTTTGTTTTAGAGCAATGGAAAAGAAAATATAAATATAATATAGTTTTATGACTGACTCCATGACTCAATGGCTTTCAATAATTTACCATTTGATGTACGTGGCATCTCTTCTCTTATCTCTTTCCTCCTCTTATCTCTTTCCTCTTTTTTGTACAAAGAAACAAGAAATGTAAAGTATTTGAGTAGTAGTAGTTACTTCACTACTATACACTTAGATATTATTTTGGGGAATTTGTGCTTTATTTAAGTTCTGTTAAAACATAATACGTGTACTATTACTCAGTTACATTTATAAGGGCAAAAATAAAAAGAAGATTTTACTCTATTTCAATATTTAGAGACAAAATACATCAGTAATCACAACTTAAACTTTTGTTAATGATTTACAAACTAAAATTTCAATCAACCATGCTCATATAAGTTTAACTTTTCTTTGAATTAAACAGCCAAATATATTTTTAGTGTAAGTAGCGTATTCTTTACAAAGTTTCTGCATCTAAATACTAAAATGGGAGAATCACGACTGTCTCTTGCTTAAATAGCTAAGAAAAGTGTTTACTTTTTTTTTTTTTTTTTACGTCAAAACACTTAAGTATAATTAAATGCAATAATAATTACGCAAGTATTTATTTATTTATTTACGCTATGTACTTGTGAGTCTTTTAATCAACATTTTGGATATAGTATTACTATTTTAACTAAATGTAAAAATTAAATGCACAATATTTTCCATAATATATAGTATGAACTTTTTTAACCAAATGCTTGATAGTATTTTTCTCCGTACAAAAAAAAAATTGAAGTTTGTCTTTTCCCTTTTAAAAACATAACATTTTTGTTTTGTTTCAAATGTCACGACGTCAACGTTTAACTCAGTCCCGAGCATCAACTTCCACAGAATAAATGTGGGTGGAATATATATATATATTTTAAATACTAGTAATGGAGCTTCCACGTTGCTTCCATTTGATTTGAATTAAAGGAATGTGTAATGTCAAGTTCATTTTTCTTTACTCTTATTACAGGAAAATGAAAAGTCACCAAGCCAGAATAAAAAAACCAAAGACGCAACATCAGATACTGGCAAAGGTGAGTGTGAAGAGGATTGTGTTGATTTTACCTGCATTAATAAAGCTGTTATGGTATCTTTTTTATGGAGAGAGACAGACTATGCTTTAAATGAACCTCATTTTTGATGGATCATATTCTCAAATATGATACTCAACTCTCTTTCATTGTAATAATTTGCCTTGTTTACTGTGTTGTCTGACAGCTGACGGCTTGGCGTATTCTGCCCTGCTGAAGAATGAGTTGCTTGGGGCTGGGATTGAGAAGGTTCTGGATCCTCAAACAGAAGATAGACGACTACAGCCCTCCACACCCGAGAGGAGGAGCCTCTTTAGTGTAAGTCTCTCTTATTCGCTGATCTGTTCATTTGATGCCACATAAGTGTTTTGATCTGTGTTTTCAGTGCTTACTTTGTGTTTGTATGTACAGTATTCACTCAGTGCCAAAAGATCCACACCCGATGATAACAGTGTTTCCCCATACTCCCTCTCCCCTGTTAGCAGCAAAAGGTAAGTTGAGTCGTCTCCTGAAAAATGTGATTGATTAGTAAAATGCATTGTTTTAATTGCATGCATGTTTTTGTTTATAGCCAGAAGCTTCTGCGGTCGCCAAGAAAACCTACGCGCAAAATTTCCAAGATTCCTTTTAAGGTGCTAGATGCACCAGAGCTACAAGACGACTTCTACCTCAACTTAGTGGACTGGTCTTCTTTAAATGTGCTCAGTGTTGGACTGGGGACTTGTGTTTACCTTTGGAGTGCCTGCACCAGTCAAGTATGCATTAGCTGTTTATGCAAATTTAGAGGCAGTAAATACCTAGTGAACACTTGGACTAAGTTGTGTGTTTTTTTTCTTTGCTTTGTCCGCAGGTAACGCGACTATGTGACCTATCAGTGGAGGGCGATTCAGTCACATCGGTGGGCTGGTCGGAGAGAGTGAGTTAACCTTTATGACTTGGACTATCAGAAGTTGCTTTCTGGTTTTGTGGTCTGACCGTTCTTCTCTCATAGGGCAATCTTGTCGCTGTGGGTACACACAAAGGCTTTGTACAAATTTGGGATGCTACCGCCGGCAAAAAGCTGTTTGCCTTGGAGGGACACACAGCAAGAGTTGGTAAGAATTAAAAAAATAAACCCTTATGGAAAATTATAGAAAAACATTGAAATTCACTGGTCAAAGGTGTAAGAGTTTTTGGTAACACTTTATTTTATGGTGTCCTTGTTACACGTTACATGTACTTACTTACTATTATAATAACAATAAATTATGCATAATTACATGCAAGTATC
>NW_015538003.1:978402-984385 GCF_001515605.1 Sinocyclocheilus anshuiensis
AGTACATGTAGTTAATTAATATTACTCAGTACTTATATGTATACTTACACTGTAACAAGGACACTATAAAAAAAGTGTAACCCAGTTTTTAATTTATACTTTTATTTAGCAGGTATACAGTAAATTGACAAAATGACATTAAAAACCTTTATAAAAAGTGACATTACAGACCTTGTTACAAAAAAAATCTATTTCAAATTAATTGTTCTTTTTATCGGGTTTTTTTTTTTTAAGTAAATCCTGAAAAGTATCATGGTTTCCACTAAAATATTAAGCAGCAAAACTGGTAATAAGAATGTTTCTAGAGTACCAAATCAGCATCTTAGAATGAAGGATCATGTGACACTAAAGACTGGAGAAATGGCTGCTTAAAATTTGACTTTTGCCATCACAGGAATAAATAACATATTAAAATATATTCAACCAAAAAAAGTACAGTTCTTTTAAATCTTGACTTTTAAAGAAATGTTACTGTCCCCAAACATGTTCACTCTTGCTCGGACTGATTTATAGTTGAAGTCCATTTTTGACATTTACTTTCTGATGTGCTTCCCATTCTAGTGAAATGTATGTTAAACCTGTTATGAAAACTCTGAGAATTCTGCCCTCAGGTGCACTGGCCTGGAATGCAGATCAGCTGTCATCAGGCAGCCGGGACCGCATGATCCTTCAGAGAGATATCAGGACGCCCCCTCTGCAGTCAGAGCGTAGGCTGCAGGGTCATAGACAAGAGGTCTGCGGACTCAAGTGGAGCACTGACCATCAGCTGCTGGCTTCCGGAGGAAATGACAACAAGGTGACCTGACTGCTCTATATAATTTACAAAATGTACAATATATTAGCACAAAAATATATTTTTTGGTGACTGCGTCTCTCTAAAAGCATTCCTGTGATTGATCGTGCAGCTGTTAGTGTGGAATCACTCGAGCGTGTTACCGATGCAGCAGTACACAGAACACCTGGCCGCAGTGAAGGCCATCGCCTGGTCTCCTCACCAACACGGGCTGCTGGCCTCCGGAGGGGGAACAGCAGACCGCTGCATCCGCTTCTGGAACACTCTCACAGCGCAGCCACTGCAGTGTATCGACACAGGCTCACAAGTCTGCAACCTGGCCTGGTCCAAACACACCAACGAACTGGTACGTTTACTCTGATCAACTGACCAAATGCTTAGTGTTGATGTCTATGGTTGGTTATAGACTAATAGTCATGATGGTGTCTCCATTGTCTCCAGGTCAGCACACACGGTTACTCTCAGAATCAGATCCTCGTGTGGAAATACCCCTCACTTACTCAAGTAGCCAAATTGACTGGCCACTCGTATAGGGTGCTCTATCTGGTTAGTACCTTAACTTCTGTTGTTTTATTTTAACAATTGACTCTTATTTTAATAGTATTTCTGAATGCAGTTTACTGATATTTTTATCTTAAAGGCAATGTCTCCCGATGGAGAGGCAATAGTGACTGGTGCAGGTGATGAAACTCTGCGTTTTTGGAATGTATTTAGTAAAACACGATCAACAAAGGTAAGGTTTTTTCATTATTATTTATTTATTTTTGTGAAATACTGGCTTTTCCTCAAGTTCATGTCCTCAATTTAATTATCTTTTTTTTTTTTGTCTTTCAGGAATCTGTGTCAGTTTTAAACCTCTTCACCAGAATACGATAATTGGGCTGCTAAAGCAGATTGAGTCTTTATAACATATCTATGTCATCAATCACTTGCAGTAGACTGGACATAAAAAAGGCAGAGATCTGACATTTCCTGACATTTCATTTTAAGTTCAAATGTTATGTTTACTTTTATGTGTACAGTTCAGTTCATGATTTTATGTGTGATTGTTTTTGGTTACAGAGAAGTGTCTATGTATGACATTATCCAAGCCTTAAGCCAGAAACAATGCCATTGAATCAGGGTGTAAAGAAAAATTTAGCCATTGTGACAGCTGCCTCTGGAATCATTTGTAAGCATTCTAATGCGTGATCTTTTGATTGTGAGGGTGAAAAAATGTATATGAAAGAAAATTCAGTTTTTAACTTCAGTTGCTTAAAATTGATATCGAGTATTATAAAGCACCCTGAAAAAAGTCTATGCTTTGTTGTCTATTTTTTAGTTGTCTTTGCTATCTAAATGGCAAGTCCTGCTAATTGCCCTGCTCCTTTTTTGTGGATGTATTTTGCTGTCTTTAGATAAACAGTTTGTAAGACTATTATCATCGTATTAAAGCAATGCCATTTTTATGTCAGACAGAAATGACTATAAATTACTCACAGAAATGAGGTCAGACATACATTCAGCAACAATGGATTAAATTGATCAAAATTGACAGTAAGACTTTTACACTGGTACAACAAATTCAAATACTCTTTTCAACTTCCTATTTATCAAAGAATTCTGAAAAAAGCATCACGATTTCCACAAAAACAAGCAGCCGAACAGTTTTCTACATTCATAATAAATGTTTCTTCAGCAAGTTTCTTGATTTATTAGTATTTCACAATATTATCGTTTTACTGTATTTTTTATTAAAAAAAAAAAAAAAATGCAACCTTAGTGATGTTTCTTTCAAAAACATGACACCGGACTTTTGAACTGTTAGTTTCCTTATAATCTTTGAAAACACAGCCTGACATTTTACTGTTCAAAAACACAGTATTACACAGCAGTACATTTACACAGCTTATAAATCAGTCTTTAAGGGCTACACATGACTGAACATTCCTATTATACACTATAGGAAATGATCTGAAATTACATCAATAAGAGATGGATGTGCTTTAATTGTGTTTACAGATCAATGTTTGATCTAACCCAGAAGTACCACTACTGTTAACCGTTACACAAGCTCCTACAAGAGCATACTGTACTACATTGCAAACAACACTGGCAACAGCACATGCATTTTGCATCTTAGTAACCTTCAGTAGGGAGATTTACGACACCACAAAAGAGAAGACACAACTGCACCTAAATTACATCAATAAGAGATGGATGCGCTTTAATTGTGTTTACAGATCAATGTTTGATCTAACCCAGAAGTACCACTACTGTTACCGTTACACAAGCTCCTACAAGAGCATACTGTACTACATTGCAAACAACACTGGCAACAGCACATGCATTTTGCATCTTAGTAACCTTCAGTAGGGAGATTTACGACACCACAAAAGAGAAGACACAACTGCACCTTTATTCCAGTTTATTAGATTATTTATTGAGAAATCCAGAAAAAGGTGCATAAAATATTTCTTGAACAGGATGTATCCTCAAACACAAACTGAATCTGTTGCAGAAAAGTTAATAACTGTAAGAAATCCTAAGTTAGCCTATTAAATCCCAGGTTATTTTGAACACAATGTAAGAGTAAATTGAAAGAAAGTGAAATATAAATTATGTACAGAAAACGTTCCCCAACATAAATTTTGCTCTCAAATGCAAAACTAAGTTAGGATTCCTTTGTTGCCAGAAAAGTTAATAACTAAGAAATCCTAAATTAGCCTATTAAATCCCAGGTTATTTTGAACACAATGTAAGAGTAAATTGAAAGAAAGTGAAATATAAATTATGTACAGAAAACGTTCCCCAACATAAATTTTGCTCTCAAATGCAAAACTAAGTTAGGATTCCTTTGTTGCCAGTTTCCATCGTTGAAGCCACTGTTGGAAAGTCAGTCCCTCTCTTTGCATCTCTGGCAGGGCAAACTGTCCAGGCTGCTCCCACCTGCACACAGACACAATCAAACCGTGTTAAATTTGATTAAAGTCACAGTTTAAACAGTTTGGGATCAGTATTGATGTCTTAGCTGTTAGTTACAAACTATATCTCATTTTTGAAGTTTGCATCATTGATTCGGTTTAATACTGTGAAGCTGCTTTGAAACAATCTCTATTGTATAAAGCGCTATAAAAAAAAAGGTGACTTGACTATTCCACAAAGGGCCCATGTCGGAAACATTTGAGAGTATTACCAGTGTGTGATGGCAGTCTTCACTTGGTCTGTGTAAAGCAGGCCTTTTGAGCACCTCTGTGTGAGCTCACGGGCCCGTGGGAGCAACGTCTGCAGAATCTCATCATCTACCATCTTCACACGCTGTACCAAAGCTGAAACAGACATCAAAACACCATGGAATCTAGGCTCTTACCACTCACAAAATCTTTCATTCGGGGGGAAACAGCAGGTCAAAAAGAGTGGTCCAAGTTTTTAAAAAATTGCCTTAATGACATACTCTGCTGATCAGGCGATGGTAGCCGTGCGGTCAGCTTCTGCAGGTCTGCTGATGACTCTGAGAAAAGCTGAAGAAGCCTGCGCAGATGTCTTAACTCCAGCCTTAAAACTGCAGCTTGAGACCACAGCTCTTCTGGAGCCTGGCAAAGAAAGATGAGACTCCCACCATCAGTTTTTACATTTCAGGTTAAAAAAAAAAGCTTGATATGGATACTGTCGATCTTTGATGAACATACAGTGGTGGCCAAAATTATTAGAACACTAGTATTTTCACCAACTTAAAAATGGTTTTGAGTCAGTTATTTCTATCTTTTGCTGTGGTGTGTCAGTAGGAAGTATCAGTTTACATTTCCAAACATTTATTTTGCCATTAATTGTAATAATCCAGTGAAATGTTGACAACAGCCAGTGCTCCACACAGAGATCTGATCTGATCATCATCCAGTCTGTCTGGAATGACATGAAGAAACAGAACAAACTGCGACAGACTCAATCCAAAAGAACTGTGGCAACGTCTCCAATATGCTTCAAGAGACCTACCTGCAAAGCTATAGTACTGTTACAAGTTTTAGGCATTTGTGTAAAAATGCTGTAAAATGAGGATGCTGTCAAAAATATTGTAATAAATCTTCTTTATTAATTAACTTCTATTAACTAAATTAAATCAACATTTGGTGTGACCATCCTTTGTGTTTAAAGCAGCTTTTGCCCTATAGGTGCACTTGAGCATAGTTTCTCAGGGAGCTTTACACGTAGGTCTCTTGAAGCATCTTTGAGACGTTGCCATAGTTCTTCTGGTCTCAGTTTGTTCGGTTTCTTCATGTCATTCCAGACAGTCTGGATGATGATCAGATCAGATCTCTGTGTGGAGCACTGGCTGTTGTCAGACAAAAATCTCACTGGATTATTACAATTAATGGCAAAATTAATGTTTGGAAATGTAAACTGATATTTCCTACTGACACACTACAGCAAAAGACAGAAATAACTGACTTAAAACCATGTTTTAGCCGGTGCACGAAAATACTAATGTTCTAATCATTTTGCCCACCACTATATTTAATCTACATATGATATGAACAATCATTAGAAAATTGACACTTTCTGCATGTTAAAACAATGGACTTACTAACGGGTGCTTGATGAGTTATTAACTGAAATGGCTCTCAGAAAGATGAGGAATAAGTGAAGAGTATTAACAGACTGTAAGTGAGCATCTCACCATATACATGGGAAATGAAAGACTTTGACAGAGTTTGTGGAAAGCTGAGGACTGTATCCGGTGGATGGAAAGCTGAGCTGCTGGTAATTTCTGCCCTCTGCTGATTAAAAACAAAAGACTAGGTCACAGCACAGACATTAAGCTTCAGAGAATGATTAATTTAGTTTATTTTTCCCAATGATACGGTGATAATGTATTATTAATGTGCAAATTTTAACTAAGAAAACTTTCAAGAACTTGAGCCTCTGACTTCGTGTTGCAAAACAACTCAAAATGCTAGCCATGATATCTTGTACAAAGGCACTGAAGGGAAAAAAAGGATTTCGGTAGATTTGCTGACCCCTTCATGGCCCTACGATTGAGTGCAGCTAGTGCTACACAGCTGAAATGCTTGGCCCCTTGCGACACAGAGTTGCGCAGTTCACTGCTGGCTTTAATCACACTGCCAAATTGAGGATTGAGCTTTTCTTGAACAAACTGCCCAACCTGGAAAAAAAAAAAACAAGGTTTGTTGTATATATAGATACATACACACA
>NW_015538003.1:984478-984889 GCF_001515605.1 Sinocyclocheilus anshuiensis
AATAAATCTGCAAAAATGTCAACGATTCTGTGTTTTTCTGTCAATATGGGGTGCTGTGTGTACATTAATGAGGAAAAAAAATTAACTTAAATGATTTTAGCAAGTGGCTGCAATATAACAGAGTGAAAAATTTAAGGGGGTCTGAATACTTTCCGTACCCACTGTGTATATATATATATAATATTACATATATAATAATATAATATATACACACACTGCATTTATCTAATCAGAAGATGCAATAAAAACAGTAATATTACATACAATTTATTATACAAGTACTACAGCTTAAAATTACTTTTCTATTTTAATAGAATTCCTGTGAAGCCAATAACACTTATTAAAGGGGTCATATGATGAGATTTCAATTTTTCCTTTCTCTTTGGCGTGTTACAAGCTCTTGGTACATAA
>NW_015538003.1:985007-991445 GCF_001515605.1 Sinocyclocheilus anshuiensis
TCACAACGCACTGGATAGCTGGCCAATCAGAGCACACCTCGCTTTTCAGACCGATGAGCTTTGTAAAAATCGACGCGTTTCAGAAAGGTGGGGCATAGAGGAGAAACAATAATGTACAGTATGTGGAAAATAATGTTTTTTTTAACCTTAAACGGCATAAACACGTTTCATTACACCAAATACACAAAATAAATGTCCTTTTTAGCAACATCATATGACCCCTTTACAGGGGCCATGAACTAAGAAATCAAAATTCCCTTGATCTTTTGATATATAAGGAGTCATTGTGCAAGTTTCAAAAAATCAAAACTTTCTTGATAGTCTAAAAACAGCTTATATAGAAGCCAATCTTCCAAAACGACAGATTTGGATTGTGCCAGTTTATGATGTAATTGTGCCGCTAAACACTGCCTCCACAGAGTAAGATCAACGCCTGCTTCTACATCATTGCCTGTTTAGCCCCGTCCACCGAATCGCGCACATAGTAGGTAAATGACAAGAGCGGCAAACGCAGGTCTACGCAGAAACCAAATGATAAACTTTATTTGATTAACTTAATTTTTAATGAAGTGCCATACCGAGTCATTAAGAACTTGGTCCTTTGTTCGCTTTATTTTACCGTGGATTCATTTACAAACAAGGCACAATTTGACGCATTTAAATTAAGAGACAATGTTGTGCCAAATATATTGGATCCGATGTCGCACCACAAAAGCGTGAATACCTGTTTTCATTATATGATAACTATTGTTTGGTCTTATGTATGTACTTAGTACTTATGCGTTTTTAACCTAAAACACAGCAGCGTCCATCTATAAAAGATGTTAGCCAATCATAGCAGTGGTCGTTTACTTCTGAGTCAACAATCCGCCACGCCTATTCAAACAGAGCGTTCTGAAGAGCGGGGTCAAAACAGGACAGAACATAGCCTATTACTTCTAAATTATGATTTTTTTATGTAAAAATCTTGATAACATTATAAGTGGACCTCAGAGAACAGTACAAAATAAAAAAAAGGCAGTTCATCTTATCTAGCAAGTAATTATAAAAAGTAATAGTTACTAATAGTTATTGACTTTACAAGTTCAAAAGTAAATATAATAATTTCCACCTGGACACTGGGTCTGATCCGTGTGCCGTCTCTGCTTTTCTCATCAAAGTCGTGAGTTCGGTCTCTAGCTGCCCACATCTGTTGCGAGTCTGTGCCAGTTCAAAATAACTCTGCTCCACCTCCTCCCAAGCAGACTGTGTGCAAACACACAAATACAATCTGAGCCAAGAGAGAAAGTGTGTAAAATGCAGTAAGATTATCATCTCAAATGATCACCTGTAACAGACTGTGGACAGGTGTTAACTCCTCTTTCTGCTCAGCCGACACATCTATTAGGTGATCGCTCTCATAACGAAACCTGCATTAAGTGCAAATGCCTGAGTAATAAGCAATAATTGATTCAATAACACCATTATTTATAGAGTGGGTTTTGATAACATACATTATAATGTAAAAACATACCCTAGATCCGAAACATCACGCTCCACATTCAAAGCTGCAATCTTCTCTTCTAACGCCACCTGCTGTCTGGAGGTCAAGGCTTGCAGAGCTGAAAGAACTTGGTTTGGAGGATGAGAGCGTAGAACGTTCTGAAAATTAAACATATTGAGGTTCTCATAAGCTGTTGTTGTGCAGAACTAAATGCATGCAGACACATAACAAACATGCATCCTCCTCAAATGAGTGTCTTCATCTACCTCCACTGCACTCGTCCAGTGCTGGATCACTGCTTTCCTTTGTTCATGAGTAAATCTGGATGAAAAACAAATGAATTAGCATCAACAAGGCAGAAGTGCTAAAGCTCTTCTATCTACAATATCAGCATCAAAGGCCTGTGCGTCTTACTCAGTGGACGGATTCACGTTTAGTTCACTCTGTAGCAGGCCCTGGAAGAAGAGAACCCTCTCGCTGCAGAGCTCTCTCACATCTTTCTGAAATGAGATAGAAATGGTGTTTCATGAGTTACAATCAGTGGAAAGACAAGTGCTTTAATCAAGTGGTCATTTGGGAGTTTGATTGGTTAAAATTATCCAATTAGGCCCAAAGTGAAAGATCAGTGAAAGTTTAGTTAAAGATTTTGTAACTACACCACCTAGCTTTCTCAAATGAAGGCCATTCAAAAGTAGAATTTTTGAATTTCAGAATTAAAACTGACATCAGCAATGATAAGAAGCCAAAAAGCAGCTATAATTATAATATTATAGTGTGCACTGAAATGAGATAGAAATGGCGTTTCATGAGTTACAATCAGTGGAAAGACAAGTGCTTTAATCAAGTGGTCAGTTGGAGTTTGATTGGTTCAAATTATCCAATTAGGCCCAAAGTGAAAGATCAGTGAAAGTTTAGTTAAAGATTTTGTAACTACACCACCTAGCTTTCTCAAATGAAGGCCATTCAAAAGTAGAATTTTTGAATTTCAGAATTAAAACTGACATCAGCAATGATAAGAAGCCAAAAAGCAGCTATAATTATAATATTATAGTGTGCATCACAAACACCATTAAATACAGCAATACTTACTAAAACCAATGGATCTGCTCCGGCTTCACTGTCTGAACTGTCAGATGGCCCAAACACCAGCTTCACCTCTGCTTTCCTGGACAATTAGAAAAATAATGTGATTTACAGGTTTGAGTCATATATGAATATTAATGCTTTTATTCAGCAAAGATGCACACAGCATCAGAATATGGCACACAGCAGCTTTAACACATTGTCTAATCAGTCTAAGCTGAAATAGAAGTCTGAAGGTGGCTCACTTGGACAGCTCTTCCAGGGCATGCCGCTGAGTGCCAATCACGTGTGTGTCCTCTAACAGTACGTTTCTCTCCTCAGAGCAGCGCTGCCTGAACGAATCTAACAGGATCGGTCTGTGCCTGCTTTCCATAAAGTCCTCCCAGTTCCCGTTCACGTTCCTTTCTGCTCAGCAACATAAGATATTAGTAACAACAACATAAAATACCATTCCATAATCTGATGTATTTTTAAAAAGCTTTAACACATTGTCTAATCAGTCTAAGCTGCAATAGAAATATGACAGTCTGAAGGTGGCTCACTTGGACAGCTCTTCCAGGGCATGCCGCTGAGTGCCAATCACGTGTGTGTCCTCTAACAGTACGTTTCTCTCCTCAGAGCAGCGCTGCCTGAACGAATCTAACAGGATCGGTCTGTGCCTGCTTTCCATAAAGTCCTCCCAGTTCCCGTTCACGTTCCTTTCTGCTCAGCAACATAAGATATTAGTAACAACAACATAAAATACCATTCCATAATCTGATGTATTTTTAAAAAAGATAATAAACAGTAAAGAAGGTAATCAGAGACTATTTTAATAGTTTGATGACTTAAAACCTTTTTCCCCCAACATAGTCTATAGTATAGGTAGTACAAAAGAGCATAAAGATGAACGGAAAGATAAAATAGGAACATTCACCTTCGGTAGCAAGTTGATCCTCCACTCTACTGATCTTTGTGTCCAGTTGATTGAGTTCAGTCTGAAGGGCATCAATCTCTCTCTGAAGCTCAAGCCTTCTCGCATCTTTATTCTGATTTTTCAACTGTTTAAGCTACAAAGAATAATCATCTTTAGCTGCACTTATCAACCCTTATAGAAGCAGCATAACAAATTGCAATCAAGTACTTTTCTTTACCTCTTTATCTTGTAAAACTTTGTACCTTAGGATTTAGATGGTCAAGGAACAATTCCACAGCTCACACAACCACAATTTAGCAAGTAATAAAGTAGCAGCTTGATTTTCAACATTTTGACATGACATACAGTAAAAATATATAAATTGTGGTGGGTCTCATGAAACAACCATATTTCATGTTTTATGTGTCATAAAATCAGTGTAATTTTAATATTATTAATATACGATTATATAATTTATTTTTGTTTATATATTATGTTTTTATTTCAAATTTAGTATTTGTTATAGAAAATATTTCCATTTATTTCTATTTCAGTCATTTTAGTACTTCGACTTAAGCTTTCTTTTTCTTCAAATCAAACATTTTTCAGCTTCAATCTAATTAACGAAAACAAATTTAATAGTTTTAGCTTAATCAGCGATAACAACCCTGCACAAAATATATACATACAGTATATGCATATTAACACATCACATTGTCAGAAAACTTAAAGGATACCACTGAATATTCCCCCTCATCACACGAACGTTCCTGTAAGATAAGTTATATGTCAAAGGAATATTGTATAATCAGAAAAAGTGCATTGAAGAAAACGTAGTAAGCATTCGAGATTGTAAAACCTTGAGAGCTCACCTTTCCTTATAAATATGTTGCGTGATATACTTCCAAATGGAAGCTCCAGGACCGACACACAACCTAGATAAAACGTAAACGATCAATCTAAAATCGTTGATGAGGATTAATGCTATAATTCATAACAACTCACTAACGTCTTTATATAGCCGTCATCCGGCAGTCTGGCTGCTGGCAACTCAAGTTCCTCAACAGCCCAGCGCTTCAGTTCCTGACTGAGACTTGCCATCTTTTTAAATCTTCTGATAATAATAAAACAAACCTGCAGTATAAACAAATCTCACTTCTTCTAATGCGAAAAATACAACAACAGTCAAAATACGCGGGAGACGTTTCTTCGCCCCCGTTTATTTTGCTACTTGTCTCTAACGGGGCCGATGCTGCCCCCACAGGTCAGTATACGAAAATCAGCACATTCACATCAGCACATATCTGTCCAGTACTCTTTTATGAATGTTCTTTTATTTTTCGTTTTCTTGAAAATAACGTTTTTTTCCTCTTGTCATCAATATTGCTTTTATAGGATTAAATTCACTGAATCATTAATCTTGACTGATACTCTTATTATCTTATTATAATATCAGAATCAGAATGAGCTTTATTGCCAGGTATGTTTACACATACGAATGTGTTTTCATGACAGAAGCTTCCACAGTGCAACAGAATGACAGTGACAAGACAACACACAGATAATAAAAGAATAAATATAGAATAAGTAAATAGGGAATAACAATATACAAATTGTTACTGGCAACAGTTCAAAGAGGGAGTGTGCTGGATGTGAGGGGTCCAGGGTGATTTTGCCAGGCTTTTTGCTCGCTCTGGATAAGTACAGTTCTTGGAGAGTAGGGAGGGTTGTACCAGTGATTTGCTCAGCAGTCTGAACTATCCTCTGTAGTGTTCTGAGGTCAGATTTGGTAGCTGAGCTGAACCAGACAGTTATTGAAGTGCAGAGGATGGATTCAATGATGGCGGAGTAGAACTGTTTCAGCAGCTCCTGTGACAGGTTGAACTTCCTCAGCTGGCGAAGGAAGTACAACCTCTGCTGGGCCTTTTTAACAATGGAGTCGATGTGAATGTCCTACTTCAGATCCTGTGAGATGGTGGTGCCCAGGAACCTGAATGACTCCACTGTCGTTACAGTGCTGTCCATGATGGTGATTGGGGGGAGAGCAGGGGGGTTTTCTCCTGAAGCCCTCCATCATCTCCACTGTTTTGAGCGTGTTGAGCTCAATATGTAACAAATATTAAATCTCTTTTGACTTTTTTTACTTACCGATTCATAGTAAGGTGTAGGCTACTTCAAAATGTCCCAACATTGATTTAGTCAAAGAAGCTATTGTTTCATTGGTATCTTTCTACAGAGATGATTTGTTATATTTCATTATTTAAATTCTTGATGAAACTATTTAGCTTGTAGGTCTATATGTTTTCAAATATCACTATTGCACATTCTCTTCACCTCCAATTCTTATCAGTAACGATTTGTAACAATATTTTTTTGTTGCATGTTATTTATTAATTTCCTAATTATATAGGTTCCTGTTGGAAGACGGCCAGCCATTTTTCCTCTAATCTTTTTTCATCATTATTTTGATTGTTATTCAACCTGCACAGTGATTTTTTTTTTCCCGTGACATAATTTTCTTGTCTCTATCAGAACTGACCCAATGGGCTTTATTGAATGTGCAGCATACATTTTTATACTGTTCAGCACTCAAGAAATTCAGAGTACCGACAAGCATGTGTTAGTAGTATTCATTGAGCAAATTTCAGCCTTTACAGCTCGTAACTCAGATACTCCGCCAAAAAACATCTGTTTGGTTTTGATTATTATCATTATGTTACTAAAAATGTCAGAAAATCACTCACTGCTCTGGACTGGAGGGGTCTCGGCTAATACGGCAGTGTCTGTCAAAAGTCGTGGGTGGGGCTTGTAAAATTTAACATCATATTTTACGGACTCTGTGATCGGCTTGCTCTGAGACGCTTGGCTGTGTTCAAAATGGCATACTTGCTTACTGCTCAGTACACAGTGCATACTGCCTACTATTTATTTTTTTTCAAGAATGGTGTGTGAAACAGTATACAATAAGCAACAAATA
>NW_015538003.1:992115-1000285 GCF_001515605.1 Sinocyclocheilus anshuiensis
CTGCCTACTTTTTTTTTTTTTTTTAAATAACAGTATGTGAAACAGTATACAATAAGCAACAAATATTTCATAGTATGCTAAAGTGTTGTCACATGACAAACACCGAACATTGATTCAGCACAGCTGTCGAGGCTGTTACCTTATAAATTAATGTGCTAACTGTTCTTTTTACAAAGGCTTGTTAATAAGGCTTCATACTAGTAAACAATGCTATATTGCCCCCAGTTGAACAGTGTCCCATTAGGTAATGAAAAGTTCGCCACACACTTGTGGTCTTCATCCTCACTTGAACATTTGGGCCAAAAGGAAGGAATGTACAACAATTCATTTGCTGATTTATATTGTAAGCGAGATGCTTACTATTTCATTCCAGAAGCATTATTATTATTATCATTATTATTATTATATGATCAAGTGTCTGCCTTCACACACATATTATCAAAGAAAACAAAGAACCAAATGTAGGCGAATACAAAAACCATTTGTATAAAACATTTATAAACATATACATTTTTTAAAAAACCTCTTTGGAATATAGATCCTCTATGTACATTTCTGTGGTCCACACATTCATGAAGTAGACCAGTTAAACTCAAAACTCTACAAAATGACTTGCCCAGCCCAATACAGTAATACAATCTTATGATTTTCCGTGAGGTTATGCCCCACATCCCTGCTGTTCAATTTTCTCTTCTGCAGCCACTGGCAGGATGAGGTGAGAAATTCTGCTCCACAGTCCACTCAGTTTATCCACATCCATTTGATTAAACATAGTGGATTTGTCTGAGATGACAAACTTATGTTTTACATGGTCATGTACCATGTCCTCCACTGCACTTAGACTGGTCGTCGGGGCTATTTCATCCACCGAAAGCATCACAGTGAAGACCAGGAAAACCTTCTTGTAAGCAGCATTCTCGTGGTCACAGTAACGATAGAATATGAGCGTAGATCCAGGAGGGAGCTCCTCAAAACGGTGCACAACAGCTGCAGGTTTATCACCTTCAAACGCTTCCCTCAGCTCTTCATCAATCTCCAGCTTGACCCGGTTACTGTCTTGTGCTCTTTTGGTGGTCCCATTGATTTCTAAGATTGAAGCGTTATAGGTAGCAGAGTACACCCCGGCTAATCTTCGAGCAAGGCAGCCCAATGTCCTTTCAGCCTGAAGGCCAGCAGTCAGAATTACGCTGACCGGTTCAGTGGGGTTGACCGTCGCCAGGTGGCTCTTAAGATGTTTCCCACTCCTCTTCCAGAACACTGAGCGCTGACTGGGAAAAAGAGCTTGTAGAGCTGCTAACTCCAGGTCAAATTTCTCCACTGATTTAGAATGGACCACATCAGTTTGAGGCAAACGGGAGTGTAAGAACTTCTGATAGGTCAAAAAGCCAAAAAAGCCCAAAGCAAGTAATCCTGTCAGTATCAGAGCCCACTTGTACTTGCACATGTACGACGTCCAGCCTAGAAAAACACGAAGTTCTGAATTAACAAAACACTGTGGATGTGAAACAAATCTGATTGTTTTAATTATAAAGGAATGGATGAAGGACTGAAAATACCTCTAGAGGAGGGGGCTGGACTTGCTTTTGAGGTGACTGGTTTCTGCAAACTCTTCAATTCTTGAAGGCAAATTAAGAGAATTATGATCTACAATTTCTTAAATATTATCCATTTTTCTTTACTGGCATAAGACAAAACTATTAATGTAAAATGTTTGAATATATATCTTTAGCAATAAAATTGACAATAGTAATGCTGTAAAATAGTAATAAAAAGGACAACTACAAAAAAATGTTACCTGTGTATTTGTGATTAGTTTGATTTGTGATAGGACGCTGAATTGTTGGGTAGACGTAACTCTTCTGGGGTTCAGTTGGTGGGTGTCTATTCCAACTCCTAAGACCAGGGGGATCTATAGTAAGAACACAACCTTTGATTAAATCAAATGAATGAAAACTATTTATCATATACAGTAAGAACGTGATTAAGCATAATTTTGCACTTTTACAAGGACAAATATGGCTACTTTAATATACAGTATATATATATATATATATAATAAAAATGTTTTACAAACTTTTGTGTTTCTCTGTTACATGATTCTGGTAGTTCATGTTATTCCTATTCCTCAATTTATACACCTCTTGTTGATGTTCCAGTGGAACAGCTCCCATACTAGAGGCATCTGCAATGAAAAGGATAGTTGTGAGCAGAGGTGTGCACATAAGGGACGGGCCGGGGGTGGCTTGAGCCCCTGCCCGTTTAATTGCAAATGTATTTATTAATTGTAATTCAAAAGGTAATTTTATTAATGATAACAAACCTCCACATTTTGTGACTGGTCTGTAATTTTCTGCTTTGGGTTTGGGTATTTCAATGACCTTAATATTTAGATGAATAGGCCTTTGTTTGTTGAGTGACCCTTCACTTTCCAGACTTTCCTCCCTTACATGGGCTGGATGCATTTCTTCTGTCCCAGGCTGGGCTGAGGAACCCACAGAAGGAAAATAACACCCCCGTTAATTTTATTGGATATTTAATATT
This sequence comes from Sinocyclocheilus anshuiensis, assembly GCF_001515605.1. NCBI lineage: Eukaryota > Metazoa > Chordata > Actinopteri > Cypriniformes > Cyprinidae > Sinocyclocheilus > Sinocyclocheilus anshuiensis. The sequence continues at coordinate 994,657 of NW_015538003.1, forward strand.
ATAACACTTATGCTTATTCCTCATATAGAATCTTACCTGTCAAACTAGACTCCTGCTCCTGCTCAGTCTCCTCATCTGAGTTCATTTCTTGATCCTGGTCTTCTTTCTCACCCATCTCCATATTTGCATCATCTGTTTGGTTTAAACCATCACCTTTCTCATTTACAACCCTTCTCTTCTCTCCGAGCTTTTGCTTCTTAACAGAGGATTCTGTTTTGGTTTAATAAAAAAAAAAATAGCATAAACATTAGCATTAAAAATACGTTTTGCCTGAAAAACTAAATGTAAGAGAATTTAAAAAAAAAATGTAATTTCACATACCATCCTCATCCTCCTTATTGAGACTCTTGGGCTCCTTGGCTCCATTGACAGCTCTGTATGCCCCATCATCTTCCCTCATTTTCCAGGTTCTCTTTATTGGGCTTCTGGGTTTAAGATCCTCACTGTATAAAGCTAAGACAGAAGAGGAACTGAGTGAACCTTACAGAAATATGCCAACAAATTATAAGATTTTTGTTAAGTATTTTTGCTTGTTATGCGCCAGCGGAAACCGACACACCACATGATCTTGACAAGAAAATGAATGATTTTAAAGTAAACAGAGACATTAGCAACTATACATTGAGAACTTTATTTATAATCTTATAAGAAATCTATAAAATGTAAACGATATAGAGATCATTAAAAACGGAACTATTAGCCCTTTAGCTCATATGCTCAAGCTAAACAGTGGATATTTTAAAAGTTCAGCCTAGTTAGCAAATACTTAAAAAAGGTTAAATAACAAGCATCTTAATCTACTGAGAGAAAGAGAGTGTAGCTTTGGAAGTACATTTTTCTCCGTATTATTACTAGCATGAGAGGTAACGTACAGACACAATCATGAGACGGTGTGTAAGACAATTGCAGTTCAACGTTATAGTTATATAAAGTAACGTAACGTGCGGAGAGATTGACCTTGACATAATTTGTTTTGCATTTATTGATACTATCTACAGGCACGGATATGCACATAATCTTAAAGACAAGCAGCGAGTCGTTACGTTTTACGCTACGCAACGTTAGCCTGTTTCGTTTAACAGGTTTCTATATAAAAAGGAAACCCTTAACATGATAATATTGTCTTTCGCCGTGGATTACGGATTCGCTCTTTTGGCAATAGATAATATTTATTGCAGGTAAATAATATTTGGTGCTTGGACACTGTTGTAGTAACGTTACATTATTGTAGTACATTAAGCCACGTTAAGAGTATTAGAAAGTCAAACCTTGCGTGGGTGCCTGTCTGGCGCTTCTCCTCCTAGTTGTTGGTCCATCTTCTTTAGAATCACTTGTGTCCATTTTTTATATTTCACCACTTATTATCAAACTTTTTACTTGTCCAGTGCAGCCGAAACCGGAAAGCGGAACATTAATGATGGTCTTCGTCGGAGCGACTTCAGTGAAACACAACTTCTCTCCCGGAAATAGTTGAGGTTCACAGTTAGTTTCACTTCTACGGCCATTTATGGTTGTAAAGTTTGCATTGTTCAATAATCTAAAAAAAAAAAAAGTTAGTTTCACTTCTGTAAATACAGCTTGAAGTAATTTTAACAAAACAAAAATAAATAAATAAAAAAACGAAAACACAAAGGAAAAGAAAAGTTAAAAGGGCATCACAAACATATGTTAAATTCATTTAGCAACGACATAGTTCTTTGGGCTTTTCGTTCTTTTTTTTTTAATTTTACAGATTCCAAATAAGCTTTAAAGGCTGTTAGAAAATGAGCAAACTGGGGTTTGAGTTAAATTAATTTGTAAGTTTTTGTTTTGTTAACAAAAACAGATCAAATATTTTTCTTTTAGAAAAGTCATATTCATTTGAATGAAGTAAAACAAATGATAAATTTAAGACTAGGACGCAGTTCATTTTAACACTTAGAAACTGTGTAACTCAGACCAAAACAAAGAGGAATAGGGACATTCAAAAAAAAAAAAAATGCACGATAGACTCTCTTTTACAGTTACAGAAAGAGCAATTATAATCTATATCCAGATGAAAACGCTCTAATGTTTCTTTCACAGGAATGTGAAAAATATGTAAAACAAAAACTTTCTGTTGAACTGTGTAATTTTGAAAGTTTATTAAAAAAAATTAAAGTTAGTTTCACTTCTGTAAATGCGTTAGTACCTTACTAGAATTAATTCGTGTTCATCCCTGCCTTTAATGTTTAACTAGAAACACGTCATAGGAAGCAAAGTAGAGCTGATACATTTATTAAGGTTAACAATTTATTACATTTATTCATTTTCTCTAATAAACTAATCTCTAAAGTCATTGGTGTTTGGTAATGAGTTTTTGGCCTTAAGGTCTGCATTTAAAGTCCCCCTGTAGTCAAAAATGTTATCCCTTAAAACTCTTTAAGGGAGTTTTTTTTTTAAGTCACACCAGAGGTGTTCAGCTGCGATTAGGACTTGGCTTTCTGCAGACCAGCCAAGTTCTTTCACACTGACTGAATCAATCATTTCTTTTTTAACCTTTCCTTATACATAGAGGCATTGTCATGTTAGAATAGAAAAGGCTCCTGTCCAAACTGTTGCTATAAAATTAGAAGCACACAATTCCCTAGAATATCATTATATGCTTAAACATTAAGATTTGTACTCATGGAAATTACTAAAGTAGTCAAACCTGTTCATTAGAAGGGGGGGGGGGGGTTTGCGGAACTTTGTATGTTATAATACATCGTGTACACTCACTAAACAAAGAGTGACAGAGACAGAGACAGTGACAGAGCAGAGCCAATTCATAAAAGCACAATACTTAAAAGCACACCTCCAGTTTTGTGTGAGTGAAGGAAATCCGCTTGGGAGTGGAGAGATTCGTCCTTGCGCACATGGATCGCGTAACATTATGTCTGGTAGGAGGGGCACCTGGGGTGGCCAGCCAAATTTCAGGGGGGGCCGGTGCCACCCCTGGCCACCACATAGACACGCCCCTGGGTCCCAACACTTTTGGCAATATAGTGTATATAGTGTTGTCACAATTATTTTTATTTTACAAAATAAAAATGACTAGTTGACCTCTAATTCCCAACATTCTCATATCTTCCTGTTCAGCAATTTATAATTTCCTGCAAACCAGACCTACCATCCACTTTTTCATCATCAGACAGGCCTGGACCTAGAAGCAGAAGAAGAGTTTTAGCTATTTTGTTGAGAGTGGCTGTTAAATCTGATTAATCTCTGATTCCTGACCTGGTTCCAACCTCAGAATTGCTTAAACATGACAACACTTATAGAAAGCAAGCAAATGCAATAATATGCTTTAATCTCAGGCTACCTCCTTTTATGCCCTCAGCTGTACTGTCGTTCTCTCTGTCCACTTGTCTCTCTTGTGTATCAGAGTGAGGGTGGCTCTCGGTCTGAGAACTACTAGGAATCTGTGTCGTCTTCTCTGTGTGTCAGACAAAGAAAAGTACATAGTGTTGTGTGCACTAACTGAATGTAAACTGTGTTATAAAACATTACAACAAACAAATAATAGTTGACCTCTAATTCCCAACAATTCTCCTGTTCAGCAACCATTTTGACAAGTATTAATTCTGTATGAGTCAAAAAAAGTATAGTCATAACTTCCTGCAAACCAGACCTACCATCCTCTTTTTTAGGTGCATTATCTGGCAAACAATCACCAGAGGGGCCTGGAAATAGAACCAGAAGAAGAGTTTTAGCTATTTTGTTGAGAGTGGCTGTTAAAGGGATAGTTCACCCAAAAATTAAAATTTGATGTTTATCTGCTTACCCCCAGGGCATCCAAGATGTAGGTGACTTTGTTTCTTCAGTAGAACACAAACGAAGATTTTTAACTCAAACCGTTGCAGTCTGTCAGTCATATAATGGAGGTGAATGGGAATCACGGCTTTGAGAGTCATAAAACATACACAAACAAAACCAAATTAAACCCTGCGGCTCGTGACGATACATTGATGTGAAAAGACACGAAACGATCGGTCTGTGCAAGAAACTGAACAGTATTTATATCGTTTTTTTACCTCTGATGCACCGCAATGTCTGAACTGTCCTGAGTGCGTCCTCGACAGCGGCAGACTTATAAGTGCATTACCGCCACCTATCTCTCAAATGGACCATTGACACTCTATCTACAATCTCAATTAGGAGTGTCAATGGTCCATTTGAAAGATCAAGCCCGATTATCTTGTGGTGTGTACCCAGCATAAATAATCATAATGACACCACACAATAGAGGATTTTTGGGACAAAAAATCGTTTGCGACAAGCCGTGAATCGGGCCACACCCCCCCGATCGTTCGGGGATGCAAACCGGGCTTAAAATCGTCTAGTGTGCAGCCAGCCTTAAGCCCAGCTCACACTACAGGATTTTTTAGCCCGATTTCCCCCTCCCGAGAATCGGAGCAAAAATCTCGATCGGTCCCGATGTTCGCCGCAGATTATCTGGTAATGTGAGGCATTCGCCGATCGAATCTAGCACCTCCCGATCTGCTCGCACACAAATCATGTTTGATATTTAGGATTTAAATCGGGATGACGACGGCTATAATTAATCAGTACTTTCACAATAGCCAATGCACGACTGCAAAACAGCTGCTGTAAGGCTCCATTGGATAGTGGAGACGGAGGAAACTGCTTCTTGATGTTTTGTAGTCTGTATAGTGTGTCAAAAACGTATCACAACTGTAATGGTGCGTTTCCACTGGCACGTAGCGAGCGCAGCAGAGCGAGTGTTTTCAATTCATTCCTATCCACCTTTTTCTTGTCGTAACCATTTGTAAATTCTATGGGTCTGGCTTCCGGTCTCATCTGCGTCCACTCCGTCCAGCTATTTTTAGCTGAACAAAACAGTTCGTTTTGCTGCTTGATATTGAAAGTTGGTGTCTTATCATATTATTTTAATGTATTATCTTAATTATGAACACACTGGTTTGTAGTGCAAACAGTTTTCCCGTTTACTGCACGTTGTTATTCTCCTCGTTATTTACCTATAGCAGCTAATGAACCGGAAGTCTCACCCATAGGCTTACTTCCGCGTTGAAGAAAAAAGGTGGATTGAAGCTGAGCTTAAACGCTTGCGCGGTGCATTATGGGATTGAAAGCGTTGAGAGTGGCTGAGAGCGTCAAAAAGTTTGGGCGTTCCTCGACTTTATGCAAATATCGAGCGAAAAACGCTGGGCGACAATCACTGTGAAAAGAAGAGGATGAAACGCAAACAGGGTGTAAACATTGTTTTCAGAGGCCTGCTCTCCCCTAAATTTGACACGCCCCAAAGCAGTGGCATTGTAGCGTTGCCAGCGGCACTGAGCGCAGATTTGATGCTGTAGTGGAAACGCACCTTGAGGAGAAAGAGAAGCGCTGGGAGCTGCTAGCACCCTAGCGAACATATGTAGGCCTAAACAACACTGAAATATCAGTGATGATCTGCTGCGTGAGATCACGTGCTCCCTCTGGCATGATAATCTTAATAATATCTTGTGGTGTGCACTGTTGGGGAGTAACTAGTTAACGGCGTTACGTAATTTAATTACAAAATAAATGTAACTAATCAGTTACAGTTACTAATTTAAATCTACCCAGGTAGCCAAAAAGATCTGGCCCGATAACGGCCCAAATC
>NW_015538004.1:0-133 GCF_001515605.1 Sinocyclocheilus anshuiensis
AACATGTAGTCTTACATCTAGGGATGCACCGAAATGAAAATTCTGCGCCGAAAACCGAAAACCTCTGTAATGCTCTGTAATGATTATTTATTATTTTATTAAATAATATAAAGTAATTTTGTAAGACTTTTTA
>NW_015538004.1:514-2826 GCF_001515605.1 Sinocyclocheilus anshuiensis
TGTAATAAATGTATTGTTCATTGTTCGTTCATGATAGTTAATACATTAACTAACATTAACTAATGGAACCTTATTGAAAAGTGTTACCTTAATATTAAATATCAATATATTATTTGTATTCACTTCTGTGTAACAGAATCAGATACAAGTTGTTGTTGTTGTTGTTTTTTTGACTAATTATCCAAATAATGTATAGTCCTACAAAGCTATTATTATCAGAGCATATGAGCAGAGCATAGCATAGCATAGCATCACACTGAAGGTAGTATTATTTTACCAGCATTGCCCAGTACAGCTGAACTAGCCTACACCAAGGAGAGCGAAACATGCACGCTGAACACTGCCGGGCGGGGCGCAACGCGGCGTGCCATATATATTATTATTATTATTATTATATGTAACCTATTTTTTCGGTGCATCCCTACTTACATCCCCTCCTTGTTTACAAATCCAACGTAAGTCCATACATCCGATTTAAACGCGGACGGGGCTTTCCTGATAACTTTCCGCGATGCCGCCCTCTTTATTTTACTAACTTACTGCATGCTGAAGGTGACCCAGCTGACCTCACCAGAAAAAAACTCAACACCACCATCTAGTGGATTATAAAGAAATTTATTTTATTATTCTACCAAATAGTATAACAAAAGATCGATACTTGGCGTCCGTGTATCGATACAGTATTGCCATGGAAAATATCGCGATACTATGCTGTATCGATTTTTTCCTCCACCCCTACTTACTAGATTTATTATTGTACATTCTAACAGCCATTTCTGCAGTTCTTGTATGTCCTGTGAATGTAATCCAGCTATTCAAATGAGCATTTGCGGTGAAAAACAATGCAGGGTCTGAGTCCTCAGCTCATTTGAATAGGGCTGGGATTATAAGATGCACATTTGCATATACAGACACGGGGGAGGTTACCAAAAATAGAGGATTAATAAAAGAGCCATAGATGTAAACATAAACAGACAGCAGAAGTTTGACTGATGGGTTGACATTGCCTTTAGAACGTCCTGAGAAGAAACAAAATGAAAGACAGACAGCTTGCTAGAGAAGAAAAACTAATGGAGATTCACCATAGTCACAAAGTAATATGAAAAAATAATGGCATATGATTCAGTTCTTAGTAATCTAAAGTTTTCATGAAAAGGAAATTGGAGAAGTAGAAATGGGTTCCAGCATCTACAAGTCCTTGCTGTGTGTAGATTTCTTCAGTGCAGTCTATACAGTACTATGTCTGTTTGTCCACCTGCTTTAAACTTGTTGACAGCAAGTGGTTTTCTCTTATACTTTAACAAACTGAATTTTCCAGAACCCCCTTTTGTCTTGGGCCCCATAAAATTAGGCTACTGCCCTGTTTACACAAGTTGTGTCTTGTAGGGTATCAGACCGAATCAGATGATTTAAGATTCGATCAAGAACATGGGTGAAACACGAGGAGCCGAATTACACAGAAAAGCCCAAGACACAGGATGTTCGTAAATCAGATCCTGGCGCCACAAGCCTGAAGCAAGTCCACCAACTAGCAGCTTTGAGTAGCTCACAGCATTTAAACAAAAGGAGCTAAATTATCACTGTTTCCCTTACATATATTGGTGGAGGATCCAGGGCAGTTTAATCTATATTGTGAGCATAAACCAAGTTATTTAATCTTTTCTATTGCTGTGGATGAAAGATTAGAAGCTTCTGAGTCGAGACTGTGTGTGTGTGTGTGTGTGTGTGAGGTAAGCGGCGCGCGACCGCTTGAATGAATGAACGGAATGAATGCAGAGAAGGCTGTAACTCGAGTCCGCCTCTCCATTGTTAAACTGCAGTAAGTGAACTTAAAGTTAACATCTGAGATCGTACAATAAGGTAGAAGTTGATCGTGTCCCTCATTTTTGTAATGCCTTGATTTATAGCTGAATTGATTTCATTGCATGTCCCAGTGTTTTTCAATAGCTATTCTCCCTGAATCTCAGTCACCGTTAGCTGAACGGAGCTAAACTGCAGTAGTTAAAAGGGAAATAAATCGGTGATAGAGAATAGTTTGAGCGTGTTCCTCAATCTATTTATCAAAGCCTTATTATTCATAGTTTGATTTCAATGCGTGTCCCATTGCCAAATCAACTTTGACTCCCTGGGTTAAACATTAGAGAATAATGCTTGCCTGCCTGTGTCTGTTCACAAAGTAAATTTAATCTCGCGTAACACTGAGTGTATCTGAGAGCAATCTGAATGGGAGTGTTTTAAAAGCTTGATCAAGTAAATATTAACTTTGTACCAACAGCGAAGAAAAGCTGTTGTGTTTACGTGTCCAGAGAAAC
>NW_015538004.1:3526-4578 GCF_001515605.1 Sinocyclocheilus anshuiensis
CTTGAAATGCTGAATGCTGAAATCAGTACCTTGAAAGACCACCTTGAAAGGTACAGAACTGAAATGGACAATCTGACCCAACAACTAGACGATACCAACAATGAGCTCTACATGGTCAGAAAAAAACTCAAAGATGCTTATGAGCTAAAACAAGAGCCTAGAAAAGAGAAACATCTCTCAGCCTCCCCACTGCTGAGCAGAGCAGAGTCCCATCTCCAAGAACTGGCATATGACGAAAGGTGCGAAGGCCACAACCCAAAACCTCACCTGCCTTCGCCACACAACCCTTTCCTGCCAACGAAAGAAAACCACCCATCCAAGCAGACCTTGGAGCTGCACATGGGATGACCATCAAAGACCTCAACAAGCTGTCTAAAAACATCAGCAAGTGAGGTCCTGATTAAAGAGTTTACAGACCCTGAGTCTGAACATGGACTGTTAACTGCCTTGGAGATCGGAGATCAAACACAAGAGGTTCCACAAGCTTACTACAACCGACTCCGACAAGCCTACTTTGGTGCACACAACACACAACACCTTGAAGAGGATGTGAACTTCAAAAGTCTCTTTCTAAGAAATCTGCACCCTGGAGTCAGCCACCATCTAGGCGTCATGGCCTGTCCGCGCTCCATGACTATCCAACAGTTGCGTGACCTAACACAGAAGGCCTACAACAAGCAGAAGATGGCCTCAAAGAAAGGTAACAAAACATCCACACTCTTGAACTCTGTCACTAAAGACACTAAAGACTCACTGGATGACACCCAGTGGCATCACCACACCAGAGTCCTCCATTAAGAGCATAGAGAACATAGAGAACGTGTCCACGACAGCTTTCAGCCCAGCCGCTGGAAAAATCCATGGGAACAGCCACGCTTCTCAAGAAACCCAAAAGATAAGAACAACTGGAAACCTAACCAGACATCCAAAGGTAATCGCCTGACTCATCCAAGAGCAACTCCTGTGGGTAAGCGACAACAAAACCCACCTCAGCACCACTCAGACATGCACAGTGCTGAGTATGCACAAGAACAAGACAGCTTACCGTCAGA
>NW_015538004.1:5835-10326 GCF_001515605.1 Sinocyclocheilus anshuiensis
ACTGACAGAGACAGGTTATACCTCCTTAGAGCCACGTCCAATCCTGAGGTACGAAACCTCCTAGATCGACAGCCCAGTCAAACTACCAGCTACTCCGTGAGGTCCTGATTAAAGAGTTTACAGACCCTGAGTCTGAACATGGACTGTTAACTGCCTTGGAGATCAAACAAGGTCGACAAGAGACTCCACAAACCTACCACAACTGACTCCGACAAGCCTACTTTGGTGCACACAACGAACCTGACCTTGAAGAGGATGTGAACTTCAAAAGCCTCTTTCTAAGAAATCTGCACCCTGGAGTCAGCCACCATCTTGGCGTCATGGCCTGTCCGCGCTCCATGACCATCCAACAGGTGCGTGACCTAACACAGAAGGCCTACAACAAGCAGAAGATGGCCTCAAAGAAAGGTAACAAAACATCCACACTCTTGAACTCCGTCACCAAGGACTCAAGCCTTGCACTGGATGACACCCAGTGGCATCACGACACCAGAGTCCTCCATCAACAGCACAGAGAACGTGACCCCCATGTCCACAACAGCTATCAGCCCTACTGCTGGAAAAATCCATGGGACCAGCCACAATTCTCAAGAAACCCAAAAGATAAGAACAACTGGAAATCTAACCAGACATCCAAAGGTAATCGCCTGACTCATCCAAGAGCAACTCGTGTGGGTAAGCGACAACAAAACCCACCTCAGCACCACTCATGCAGAGTGCTGAGTATGCACAAGAAAAAGACAGCTTATCATCAGAAGACATGGAACAAGTCATGAGACAATTGAAAGAGTTCCTTCAAGAAAAGCTGAACATGGATGACCACAAAGTTGAGTCATGCTCGCTGTGACCAGCGACAGAACAGAAGGCCGGTGATCACCTGGTACACCACATCAGAGATGACAAGCACATGTTCAACAATCACCCAGAACGAACAAGTCTCTCACGGCCAACTGTGGATGAAAACTCTGAGGTACCAAAGAACATCACCTCAGTCACCCATCGCACACTAACAAACTGTCAAATTAACTCCCAACTCCAAAAACCATATTCCTGTCTGTGCAACAGCAACCACCAAAGCACAGAAGGTCAGAAAGTCTGCCACAACCAGAAGGTATCACAAGAGGAATGCAACATAGGAGCCAAAGTTTTGCAGCCCAGCTTCACACAGCCATGTCAAACTACCTGTGACTGTCTGCTAAAGAACTTCCTGCCTTGCTGGACTGACCCCCGTTAGATCATGGACATGCCCTCATCCAAGCCAAGTATGCGGAGAGCCAGTCTTCACTGACATACAAGAAAAGGGGGGAGACAACACAGACTGAAACAGATCTGACCACACATACACCACACCATTAACACACACAACATTACCTACACCCAGATGTAACCACATCTACTGATAACACATTCAACCACCATTTTCTTCCCACAAGTAGAATATCCAAATTTTAGCGTAACATAAAGTTACATATACTCACCATGAAGAAACATGCAGCCATCCTCACAATAGGTAGAACACCTGACACTAAGTTAAGGTACATGACACACTAGCTGAAGGAAAGCTCATTGTGGGACTGGCTCGTAGTGGCTGAAATTCTGCACCAAGGCTGAATTTCGGGAAAGAGACTTCAGATACAGTACTAGGGACCACTTAGGCCTATATAAAAGCATCCAAAAAGCAGCATGTCATGGGACCTTTAATAAAACAGCCACAGGCCTAACGTGTAAGCAGACGTTTGAATTATTAGTTCTCTCTTCTATCATAATTAAACAGGGCTTTCGTGTTGCGTGTGCTGAAGCTCCTCCGCGTGGGCGTGATCTCGCTTCTGAATTGCGAATAGCAAAAGACAAATGTTTGAAAAACAGCTGGCGACTCTGGTGAGATAGAATTTGCAAGATAATGTATATATAGCAATAATAAACGTATGTGTGTTTTCTTAATTTCTCCAGTACCGAAAGCAGAACCGTTAACGTCAGAGTTTATCGATACTCCGGTCTTTCATAATTTAGCCCCGGGACCGATTAAATACCGGGTTTCGGTACCCATCCCTATTGTTGCATGTTGTAAAGTAAACACTGAATACTGATCTCTGTTATATCAGTTTGTGAAACAGCATGCAGTATGCAATATTGTTATCAGTGATCATATTACGCTGAATTTTTGATCATAAACACTTAATTAGGTGCAATTTTGTGTAGAATTATCTGAACTCTCAATGATCTGAGTTTTAGTTTATTTGCTATACTGGAAACGAAAGGTGAAGTTGTGCACATTGCATTGTAGGATACAGCATTTCAAGCAGTGTGATACTGCACATTTTGGGAAATGTAGTGGGTTATTCTGTGCACACCGACATTTCTCATATAATGCACAATATACAGTAATAGTAGTTTGCTAATATGCCATTCTGATATGGCCTTCATATATTTGCTAGCAAAATAGAGGGATTTCTGATCAGGCAACAGCTAAAATTGCTTTGGGTTCTAATAGGAGTAGAACAGGCTTCTGCATAAAGGTCCGAGGAAGAAAAATGAACAGGATTTTTCTTTAGTCATCGAGAGCAGTGACTCAGCAGTACAGCATGATTCTCCTGAACAAGTAGATACAGAAAGATTCCTTGTCTTTTCCTCCAATACGGTGACCCATTTAGCAATTTCAAAACTGCGTTTAGACTCTTCTGTCCGCTGCAAATGAAAGATTCTTTAATCAAGTGAGGACTTTAGCTTTTAATAGAGCTCTGTTGATTTGCGTTTCTTCTTTTCTGTGACAGTAATGCACAGGAAGATCTATCGTCATAGCCGTTCTCTCCAGAGAGTTTAATTACAACATCTGAGCCTAAATGCTCGAGTCCTAATGGTGGAAATCAATACACATCACAGTCGCGTGATCCCAACTCTCTTCTGCCCATGCAGCTTTATCACACAATTATCCTCTAAATCATGCCTGAGAGGAGCTTTGGTCTGAGAACATCCTGGAGCTAATGGATCTATCCAGTCTGAGCCCTGCTGGCCACTTGAGACGTCCAACCTGATTAAGATAAAGCTCTTATAATGGCATAGACATGGGCGGTTTGTGGTGTATAGGTTTGGCTGGTTAGCTTTGCTAGCTGATGTTTAGCTTAGCCCCTGATGGTACGTGCCGTAGCTACACCATCTGGACCCAAAAAGCATCTTTCTCATTGACAGACATTCAGCATTTCTGTGTTTTCTGACAAAATACAATCTCTGAAAGCATCATATTCATGGTAAACATTTTGTTACCTGTACCGTGGTAGCATGTGTGTCCAATGTAGCTTTGCAAAATGCTAAGTGAACATTTGTAAAGTCTGTCCTGCGGTAGTTGTGTGGTGCGTAAGTGGTTAATCACTGCCTATGTGGAATATTTTGATGGCAAAACATCTGACATTTTCCATGATCCTGAACAATTACCATAATTATGTGCTAATATTTACAACGCACTTACAGGGATAGCTGTTGACATTCCCATTCTCATTAGCAGTTGCTTAGCATGTTGCTGAGCTAACAAGGTAATACTGTGGTAAACACAACAATATATTGCAAATAAATACTGGGTGAACTACATGGAACTATGAAAGAGTTCAGAAATACAGTTAAATCCAACCTACTGTAAACTGAAAGCAAGTGCAATGCAACAAAATTAGATCTCTCCTATTATAAACAATAATGTAGGGTGCTTGCAGTGTAGACAGCACATTTGGTTATAAAATGTACTAGCTTGCTGCTGTTTGTTTAAAACTAACATTGCACTGAAATGCATTATCATATTGCTTTAGCTGCGTTGGATATGGGATGTGATGCTACAGAAGTGATTTGGTATCTTGTAACGCTGTAGCTGTCAGGTCTTTAGGCTGTTTGTTTGACCCATATGAAGGCGTTTAGGCCCTGTCTCATGAATATGTTTCACATGCTGGCTTTGCCTGAGGGACACATTCCGGTTTTCTCACAGCTGTGGAATGAGAAGAACGTCAATTGCTGTTTATCTCCAATGGCCTTTTGTGTTTATTTCTCTGTTTTTAAAGACGTAAAGTCTTGTGCTGTGTTCCGTTTCATTCAATTCAAAGGCAAATGTGCAACGCAGCCATACAGGCGTTCGATTGCCAGACATATGGAAGGATACAAATCTCCAACCCTCCTGTTAGCTTTGGAGTTGTTCAGTTGTCAACAAACATGTCTTCTGGCAAGCAAATGTCCAAAGATAAAAGAAGTCTCTTTTGCTCACCAAGGCTGCATTTATTTGATCAAAATACAGTAAAAACTGTAACATTGTGAGATATTATTGCAATTCAAAATAGCTGTTTTCTATGTGAATATATGTTAAAATCTAATTTATTCCTGTGATCAAAGCTGAATTTTCAGCATCATTACTCCAGTCTTCAGTGTCACATGATTTTCAGAAATCATTCTAAGATGCTGATTTGCTGCTCAAGAAACATTTCTGATTATTATTTTCAGGATTTTTTGATGAATAGA
>NW_015538004.1:12067-12292 GCF_001515605.1 Sinocyclocheilus anshuiensis
GAGCGTAGGTTACGTCGAAAAGTGACATGTGTAGGGGTATGTGTTGTGTCAGGAATCATGTTGAGGTTAAGGGTGAGGAGGAAGTGATCTGAGGTGTGCAGTGGAGTAATCAGCACATGATTAGTGGAGCAGTGTCGTGTGTAAATAAGGTCCAGCTGGTAGTTAACACTCGCTTGAGATCAAAAGAGGCAAGCAGAGTGTGGAAGTCTGCAGCCTGAGGTTTAT
>NW_015538004.1:13199-13990 GCF_001515605.1 Sinocyclocheilus anshuiensis
GCTGCAGGTGTAGCATTGTCCTCTGGTTTGATCCACGTCTCTGTCAGGGCCATGAGGTTTAGTCTTGAATGACTTGTAATAGAAGTAATAAAATCTGCTTTGTTTACAGCAGACTGGCAATTCCAGAGACCAATAGAAAAAGAAAGTAGTGTATTAGTAGACATAGGCAAAGTGTGCAGGTTATTAGGATTGCACTGCCTACAGTGTGTGATGCATGGTTTGCGAGTGGTAGTGATAGTAGGGATCTGGAAACACATAGTAAGAATTGGTTATAAAAACTGAGAACAGAAGGGAAACAAGTAGTAGGAAAGAGAATGATTTAAAAGCGATAATTATGTCCCTTGCCGGTGTTCCTGCTCGGTGGAGTCGAATGGTAGAGTTGATGGTCTTTACACTCTTCGGTCTTCACACGAGCAGAGCTTCACACGAGGGATGCCGTGACCGCTGCCGTGGTATAGTAAGATTTTTATATTCGTCTAACAAAACTCTAATTGAATTCAGCTGAACACACTTTCCTGTTTATCACAACAAATGGCCAAGCAAAGCGCACGACACTGACAAGGTACGCGATACAGTACGAGACCAAACGCGATTTCAGCACGTCTCCAACATGACTTTAACACTGTATTATTTTGTCTACAAAAGATTTTACAGCAATTCAGGCCAAAATTTGTTAGTGTTTTATGTCAGTTAACATGTGGACTGACAGAATGGGCTTTGATTAAAAAAAAAAAAGAAATAATAATATATATATATATATATATATATTTTTTTTTTTTTTTTTTTTTTTA
>NW_015538004.1:14244-16907 GCF_001515605.1 Sinocyclocheilus anshuiensis
TTTTATTATTTATTTTAATTTTTTATTTATTTATTTTTTTTTTTTATCATCAACTCTACCATCATTTTCTGAGGGTTGTCCACATCCTGTTACTGATCATTTGTTGAAAAAGAACACATTTGAATTGATTGAAGGACTGATTCACATAAACATGAGAATTCTGTCATCATTTATTCACCCACGTCGCTCTAAACCCATATGGCTTTCTTGCTTTTACTGGTTGCTCTTTTTCGTGCAGTTGCAATGAATGTGGTCCGCTTGTTTTACAGAGCTATTGTATGACTTGTGAGGATTTGGAATCTAGTGCATGGGCCACTTTTATGATGCAGTTGTGTTCATGCAATTGTTAATGTAACCAAAAAAAAAAAAAAACATCCGTGCATCTTGACTCATTATTTGTGCATAAAACTAAGACATTTAAACATTAAATTTGATCTAAAATGAGAAAAAAACAGCCATATATTTATGAAATAACTGTTCACCACTTGTAGTGTGCATTGTCACATGACTTCACTGCTGCATGTTTAATTCAAATTTAACACACAGACAAAATGAGGTCAGTATAACAATATGACACACAATGGTTTGAAATATTTAGCATTACATCCTGCAGGCTTCACAAACACAAAGCTGTCACTGGGGCAGTACTCCTTCACTTAGGGAAGTTACAAAAGCTAAAAGGTACATCTTTGTACTTTATTTATCCCTTAATGGTACATAATAGTACCTTAAAAATACATATTAGTATATTAAAAGTACATATTAGTACTTAAAGTGTACATATTATTACCTTTTGAAAAGGTCCCACCCCACTGTACTTACTTCCACCTGAATTTGTGAGTTTCCATTTAGTGCATTTTTTTTCTCATTTCAATCCACCACTCTTTTTCTAGTTTCTCTTTCGCCTCTTTTGGACTAATTTGTTTCTTATGCAAACTTTGTACCTGTCAAGCTGCTACTAGACATCATTTGAATGAATGAATCGTGCATTAGCTGGAGAGAACTATGGCTGTGGATATCTGCCTTCACCACATCAAAATACTAAACTTTTTATCAGTTCTTAATTTACTTGACTTACTTAATTTTTATAGTACTGTTTTTACAAGAAGTGTTTTGAGAGTTTTTGTCAAATTTAGCTCAATTCTGGGTTCAAATTTGTCCCAAAAATATGGTTAAGTAGCACACTATGTTTTGTACACTGAGCGGATGGCAGTCCTGTTTACACTTATTTAACATTTACGTTATCTCAGCAGATAGGGAAGTGTTTGGGGAACCTGCTTGAAAACAATAATTATTTTGCAGTTCTGTCTAGTACCATTATTGGTGTAGATATCGCACACAATTCAAAGCTAACATTGGAATATCTTTAACTATATTTTGATTTCTGCATTACTCTGAGCTCCATCTACCATTTTCTATTTAACAATTTTCCCAATTACAATCAGAAATAATGAAATAATAATAATAAAAAATGTCCATTTGGACCTGGTTATGACTTATTCACCTTCTCTTTTTTTTCTCCTGTACTATGCATTTCAGTGGACAGTTGACTTGATTTGACAACATTGAAAATAGCTGCCCCATTTCTGGCATTCGCTCAGTTTCTGTCAGATGGGAACTGACTGATCTGGGTCAATGCAACACTTAAAATATGCAAAAACTAGATTTGAATGAAAAACTCTCCATCTGGGACATTTAATGAAGAGCATGGAATTTGGCCAAACCTTTCTAATAAAGAGAATAGGACAAAATTGATAACACTTGTCCAGAATGAGTTGTTTTTACAGGCTGTTATTTTACATGAACATGAAGCCACAAACAGAGAAGGACATTTAAACCCTTGTCGCTATTGCAAGCAATGAGTTTAATCCTGTTATGTCATAGGTTTCCCATCTTCCTTTTAGACATGTACCTGATTAGACAGACTCCAGACAGCATGCTGTCTCATTAATGGCTCAAGCGGTTGGGATTATGGCGGCAAAAGCACATCTGATTGGAGCTCTGGGATTAAGACTTTAGAGACAAACAATCTTATTGGCTAAACAGAATCTGGAGTGACTGGTGAATTTCATTTCCACCACCCATCCTACTGCTGCTGTCTCCCTATGAGCAAAGACTGCTCAACCTACTTGAGGCCAAAAGTATGGTCTGGACCATAATCCAACCTTAGCTGTGTCTTGCACATTTATATTAGACACATATATACACAAGCACATTCTCTCTTTCTTTCCATCTTCCACCTTTCCTTCATTTGCACACCAGAACACAATTATTTTAAAAAGGTCAGTATTGATGTGAATTGTCACATTGACCAGAACTTCTGCACTTTCAAATGACATTCTACCTCCTTTCTACAATACTATTCCCTGTTTTACTGTGTAATTTCTTGTCCTTTGTCAGTGTGAGTAAAAATACAATATTATATGGCAACAACTGTAACATTAAGATTTTTATTTTATTTAGGCTACTTATTATTTACAAAGATATTATTTACAAATATACTTCACAAATTTAACTTTTACACAAAATAGATAAAATAGTTAAAGTACAGTAAAAAGATTGTCTTAAATATAATGTCCCTAATAATAATACTACTACTACTACTACTAATAATATATATATATATATATATATATATATATATATATATAATATTAGGTCTG
>NW_015538004.1:17038-17328 GCF_001515605.1 Sinocyclocheilus anshuiensis
CTCTGTGTGTGTGTGTCAGTCTGATATCTGTTTGTGAGTCTTATTTAGTGTTGTCTGTCACGAAATCTCAAGACAAAACCAGACACCTAAGGCGAAGGCAGGCAGCGTTCAGGCTGTGTGTTCCGGGTGGGGATACACACAGTTTGTCTGTTGTCTGCTTGGGAGCAAGCACGCAGAGTCAGCTCTCGAAAAAAAAGGAGCTGACGGCCCGTTTTGGTAGCGTTTGTTACTGCCTTGCTTCGCTCTCAGAGGGCTCTCTTTGAGGAGAGAGCCTTCACTAGCGTTCCTCA
>NW_015538004.1:17568-18677 GCF_001515605.1 Sinocyclocheilus anshuiensis
GTCCCTATCTACTTCCTTAACCACCAGATCCAGCGCCCACTCTCGGGTTTCGGAAGCCCGCGCTGCGGTACTTCCTCCCGGGGAGAGGGCGCAACGCTCCGCCTGTCTTTCTCCGAGGAGATTGATATGGAGTGCGTCAAAGAGCTCGCCAGTTGCACAAGCATCAGTTACACACGCATATTATGCCTGATATTATAATGAGCAGCATTAATGGGGAGCGGAGCTCGTGCAGTCGGCTCTCGGGGGGCGGATTGTGTTTTTTCCGCTGTTAAGCGCTCCGCTCTCGCCGGGCACGCTCCGAGGAGTGTGTCCGTGCCTGTGATCTTGCGATTGCGCAGTCGGCTCTCAGGGGGCGGATTGTGCTTTTCCCGCTGTTAAGCGCTCCGCTCTCGCTGGGCACGCTCCGAGGAGTGTTGCTGAGGCACGGCAGCGACTGAGATCGCGGCGATCGCACATGATCTGGTGGACGGGTTGGAGACGGCTCGTCCTATCTCCACCCGTGTTCCCTAGATCTAGAGCTCATTCTCGAGGCTTGGAAGCCCGCGCTGCGGTTCTTCTCCCTCTGAGTAAGAGCTTGCTGATGCGGCCATCTTTTTCTGAGGAGATTGATGTTGTTTGTGTGACTGAGCGGCTTGCGCGCTGCCGAGGTAATGCTTATATTACATCATAAGGTTTTTGATGTGAATCTTACTCACCAGACCGTATTTACTCCTCTGGTTGTTTGACTGCATTTAATTCTGAGGAATAAAATTAAGTATTTATTTGACTATGAGAAGTTAGATATACAGGGACACTTGGGAAAAAATAAATAAATAAATTTTCTCGAGTGAGAGCACGAGTTTACCTCTCTTCCTCTGAGGAGGTTGAGGTGGTCAACAGGGGCTGCTGGGCGGGAGCAGTCCCAACCTACCGTGTTCCAGCCCCTCATTCTGGGGGCCTCACTTCTCGTAGTCCGCAGAGTCTAGAGTCAGAGTGGCGCTCCCAGGCCGAAAGCTTCTAGCGGAAGGCGGTTCAGCGGACCGTCATTCTCGCTGGATAGTCTTTGTCGTAAACATCCTGACGCCTAAGGCCTAGGACTTTTTGAGGGCCAGCTCCCTCTGGGGAAGAGC
>NW_015538004.1:19225-20917 GCF_001515605.1 Sinocyclocheilus anshuiensis
GCGCGTGGGCGAGGTCACATTAGCGATAATGAGGGCGACGGCCAAGGCTTGACATCGCGTTGGTTTCATACTGAGTACTTTGTCACATAATATTTGTTTTCGTCATGACTTACTTCGTTTAAAAGTAGACATGTTAAGCTTTCTATAGATATATCTCTCATGATTCCCAAAGCGATCTCCGACGCAGCGTCTCGTTCCCTCAAGGAACCATGGTTACATGCGTAACCTGAGACGTTTTTTATTATTATGAAAGTCCGTTGCTCACTGGCTCTGAATACACATACAGACAAATCATGGGTCACAGGAGGGGTGAGATGTTGATCAGTACTGGCTTGGGATTAGTACGCGTCCCAACCAATGTGAGCATTTGGGGTGGGCCTAAGACTGCAGCAGCACTCACATGAATGCTCCCGATCAAATTATTTAGGCTAAGCATCAACATTCACAAACCACTGACCACTGTTATTTTTAACAGAAAAGAATGCAACGTGCTCTAATCACGACTTCATAAGTGGGAAATAGGAAATTTCCGATAGCACGTGAAGACAGCAGAGATGCACTCTCGCTCAGCACAGTGGAGTGCATAGTTTTGTTAACTTTGAGGTTTATTATTTTGAGTCGTTTGGGATGGGGTAACGCACGGCCCTCTCTCACAATATATTGCTTTACAGATCTATCACTCTTGCTGCTCAGAAATGTTCACGCAATCATGCAGCACGTATCATAAGTTCCGCGCTGTACTCACTGATCTATATATAAGTGAACCGTGCTCTGGCACACCTCTTCCAACCGAGCCAGGGATGGCTAAACGAACCACGCCCGATCGTGGCACGGAGTGATCACACTAGTCAAACGAACCGGGCTTTGGGGAATAAAAAGTGCTAGGGCACGGTTAAGATTGCCTAGTGTGAGTACACCCTTATTCTCCCGCATCCCGCTCACACGAGTCTCTACCCGCCCATCAAGTGTTGGGTCCCGCAATAGTGCAGGTCTCTACTCGGAAGGTGCCTGTTATAATGTTATGATCGAGGCTCTGGACTCTGAGCATAACTTGTTTTTCTATAACAAACTATCAAATATTTTCTATAAAAACGTTAATGCCCTGGCAGTGGCAAATAGCTTTGGTTTTATATTTAATTTGATTACATTAATATTATAAGTTGAGATTTACAATAAATATTTTAACTGCTACTACAGTGGTGTGAAAAAGTTTTTGCCCCCTTCCTGTTTTTTTAATTGTTTGCATATTTGTCACACTTAAAAGATTCAGATCATCAAACCAATTTTAATATTACGCAAAGATAATGCAAGTACCTACCTGGCCCTAAGTGAAAAATGTATTGCCCCCTCCTGTTAAATCATGAAAGAACTGTGATTAACTACATTATTTTAGAAACCTGAGTTAAATTTCACTAGACACACCCAGGTCTGTTTACTGCCAGACCTGTTGAATCAAGAAATCACTTAAATAGAACCTGTCTGACAAAGTGAAGCATGCTTAAAGAGCAACATATCATGCCGCGATCTAAAGAAATTCAAGAACAGATAGAACAGATGATAGTTGACATGTATCAGTCTGGAAAGGGTTATGAAGCCATTTCTAAGGCTTTGGGACTCTTGGGACTCCCGGTTAGAGCCATTATCCACAAATGGAGAAAACTTGGAACAGTGGTGAACCTTCCCAGGAGTGGC
>NW_015538004.1:23542-28736 GCF_001515605.1 Sinocyclocheilus anshuiensis
ATTGTAATCGTTGCCCAGCACTAATATATATATATATATATATATATATATATGCTTTCATTTTCTTTTGTTTCGTCTACATTTGCATGAAATTCACCCAAAAAAGCTTCAAGACTTTTTTGAAATATTGCAGTCCATCAAAATTAAATATTAGAGTTAATCATTAGATTGCAATTACTGTTGTTTGCTTGTTTTTAATATTGTTTGCATTTTGTATATTCTATCTAATCACTGGACCTCAGAGGAATGAGTAGAGACAATATTTTTTTACCTTTTTTGGTTTTCCTAATTTAAACCAGTAGAGCAGAGTTCAGATCCAAAACATATCTGTCCTATGATATTCACTACATTTCTATTGCTAAACAAACATTTCACTTTATGTCATTCAGCAGAAACATTTATCCAAAGACAAGTTAAACAGTCAAGTGCTTTCAGAAGAGTCAGGAGATGTTTTTTTTTGAACAAACACAAACATGTTTTTCTTTTTTTTTCTTTTTTGTAGATCACCAAAAACTGGAACGAGAGGCCCGGATTTGTCGTCTACTCAAGAATCCCAACATTGGTAAGTGCAGCCACATGCACTCACATTCTCCAGTGAAGGTTCACTTGCCATGGCCTTACAGCACAAAAACTGCCACTGTTTTATGAGCTGTTTTATGTACAGCATTTAAAATATAGTAAGTATTCAAACCAAATGTGACATGACAATGTTCAAGCTTCACTGTAATTTTTCTGTCCTCAATGAAAGCAAAAATTATCTAGCTGTTTGGTGAGCGTGACTGGGGCGCGAGCGAGAAATGGAAATCCCATTGTGGATCCAGGGCAGAAGAGTGATTACAGAATACTTTAGCATGGATTGAAACCCTGGGGAAGCCCATGAGGGCAAAGAGGTAGTGGTTCAGACCATGTAGCTGGCACCCCCAAGTGCACTTCCTTTACCGGCAAGGCTACCCATTGTCACAGTGAAGCAACCGATAAAAGGTCTAATCACTTGTTATGGCTAGTTTTGAGAAAATCTCATTTAAACTCAGATACAACATCGCAACATTGCATTGCAAGAGTATTGAGTATGGATTTTCACTCTTGTTTGGACACAGTGTTGGATCACTTACTCTGTTTTAAGTTCCATGCATAAACTACTAAATATCTACATTACGACAATTAAATTTCTTTCATAGTGCTCACATTCATGGATTTTTCAGTGCTGAGTGATTCATCGTAATTAGGTCATGCAAATCTGACCTCTAGCTGTTAAGGTGGTAACAGCTAAAAATGGCCATGCTTTTCTGCCCACACTCACCGACCTCCTAGCCAGCTGCAAGATTACAAGCGTGGGTGAATTCTAGCAGTAATTATAGCTATAACACAAAGCTACAGATAAGCTTGAAATTTTAGTATCGCATTCCTGCCCCCATATGTTCATCTTCTTACATGAGAACACTAAGCCATTGAAACAATTCAATGTGTTTTTGTTCCAGAGATTACATCAGATGACAAAAAGTTTTAACAGTTTTATTCCAATGTAAATTTGACAACCTTACTATCTTCTATCTATCTATCTAAAACCCAGTGGCTTTCCTAAACTAGCAGAGGGATTTCTCCTCTCCAAAGCAACCATCAGCTGGAAAGCCATTCTCTTTCTGTCACTATGGCAACAGGTTTGAGCAACTAACTGTATCATAGATGAGAGAAGATGTATGATATATTTATACAGAGGGGATTCATCCCTGTCTCTTTTTTCCCCAATGTAGTCCATGCATATTTCTAAGTCAAAAGGTCAAGGCTTTTGATTCCTTTGATAAATTACATTAGGAATTCCCTCTACTTACTTTAATCAATAGCTGTCATGATCTCTTCGGTTTCATTAGAAGATTTCCACTTTTTATTTTGCTGTGTGGCAAGACTGAGTTATCGTTAATACTGATGTGCAATGGTCTGAATTCTACATACCTATACAGTGTTTTAGGCATCGTAGGTTTGCTGTTTATGTGAAGGCTGTTCCAGTAAGCAGCTAAAGATGTTTGCCATGTAAATACCTATATTTGTCCATTTTAAGGTAGCCCTTTACGTATCCACCTTTTAACGTACGAGTGGGTGGCATCTTTGGTTGAGTCAGTGTTGCTGTGTTAAGCAGGTTAGGATGCACAAACAAGTTGATACCACCACAACATTTTCACTGTTCAAGGAAATCACTTGAAAGTGCCTTATAGAATGTGTTTGCATATTAAGGTGGGATAGAATAAAGTATTTTAAAATAAAAAAATGACACATTTCAGCTTTAATGGATCTGCCCTTTATTCATCTTTGACAATAAAAGGAAGCAGAAGCAGAAATAATTCTAATTTGTGGAGTAAATGAGTCTGTGAAAATCTCACTCCCTCATTCTAACGAGTATGAAGGTGAGCTGCTCCATACAATCTAATCAGTCTCTCTCTCTCTGTTTTCTCGACAGTGAGGCTCCATGACAGCATATCAGAGGAGGGTGTTCACTACCTCGTCTTTGATTTGTGAGTGATTTTTTTCTGTGTGTGTCTCTGTCTGTGTGAGGTCACATCTCCAGTTCTCATGTTAAATGAGTATGAGTGTAACTGTTAATGAGAGCTCCTCCACTCACCAAATAAATGAGACTAAACCCAGATCAGAAAGAGCCACAAAAAGTGAGCTGCTTAGACACTGTAGATTGCCAAGATTGTGACAAGCTCATAATTTAAATGACTTAAACAGTAAAGTATGATATACTTCAGAAATCATTCTAATATGCTGATTTGCTGCTCAAGAAACATTTCAGATATTTATCAATGGAAAAAAAAAACTGCTTATGCAGGAACCATATACTACCACTCAAATGTTTGGGGTGTGTCTGTTTTAATAGAAATTAATACATTTATTCAGTGAAGAAGCATTAAATTGATCAAAGTTACAGTAAAAACATTTATAATGTTACAAAAGATTATATTTCAAATAAATGTTGTTCGTTTGTTTTGTTTTGTTTAGGGATGCACCGATATGAAAATTTTGGCCGATACCGATAACCAATAATTCTTTATTTTTGAAAGCTGATAACCGATATGTTGGCCGATAAATCTATATCCAAATTTTTATATACTTTTTGAGAGCAAAAAAAGGTCTCATCATTAAAAGCCACATCCCAAACACTTCAACATAAGCAGCTTAGTTTGAACGGTGTACGTTTTAAAAATAATTTTACTCTCCCATTACCAAATTTAGTCATAAAAAAGTCTTACAAATAAATAAAATAATGCATAAATAATGCAAACAAGTCACTGGACATCATTACATGTGTAAAGAATCAAAATGAATGCGCCATAGATCAATAAAACGGAATAGCCTCTGAAAGTTTCCACAAAATATTAAGCAGCAAAAGCTTTTTAAAATTGATAATAATAAGAATGATTATTAATAACTGAGCACAAATTATAATTGAGCAGCAATTTACCTATCGGTAAGTCCCGCCTCCCTTAGTTACTGTTGCGAACTCGGATTTTACTCGGAGTTGCTAACTGTCTTACAATGACAGCTGTCAGTGTGAAAACCTTGTCCCTATATCTTTTTGATAAATTTTGGACACAGAAGGACCACCATTCAAGTGGGACTTAAATATGCCATGGAGGGATATATAAAATATTTTAAAATAAATATTGTGGGTATTAATTTGGAAGCAAGTGTTTACAGATCACAATGCAAGCGGGAGAAGCCTCAAGTTACGTTCGTCACGATCGCAGATAACAACATACCAGATCAACACTATTCATGTATTGCAGTGTATGATTAAATTAATTTACTTTTAACCAGTTTAATATGAAGAGACAGTGAAATGTAGACCTTCATTTATGTGTTTTTGCCCTACACTGTACAAGACGAGAGAACAGTCTGCTATTTAGGTTTGTATGGACTCATATGGTTGCTTGAGTTTAGCGTCTTCCAATGATTTAGTCATCTCGTCTGACCAGGTGATCTGTTTCTTTCTGCTGTTCCTTTTGAGGGCCTTGTACAAAAGATGCATGAGTGCAGCTGCTGGTGGAATGAAACGGTGGTAAAAATGTACCATCCCCAAAAACTCCTGCAGTGCTTTGGTTGTGCGGGCAGTTGGAAACTCTGTAATGGCATTAACTTTGGATGGTAGGGGAACCGCCCCCTGCCACCATCCGCTTTGGGGTCCATGTGAAGGGGTGATGCCCAGGGACTGTTAGAGCGTCGCACTATACCCAGTTTTTCCATGTTAATGAACTCGGCCTTGGCAACTGCCAGTTTCACTGGATCCAGTCGACAAGCCTGGGCATACACTGTATGTATGCGGCTCGGATGTAGAGATGTGATGTACTACCCCATAGATGGCCACTGCTGAGGAGAAGGTGGGTTTAGTGAGATTGAGAAATTCACCCAGTAGCCGAGTGAACTCGCACCCTTCTGTCAATGCTCTGGACAAAGTAGTCGTAGGAAAGGTGCTCCTTGAACGGGCAAAACATTGAAGCCTTCCGCAGTAATTAAACAGCAGTTTTTCACATCAACCAACAGTCCATTAGTGCACAGGAAGTCTGCTCCCAGAAGGGGCCTACTCACATCTGCTAACACAAACTCCCATGTAAAAGATTGTCCGTTGAAGCACAGTGGTACTAGCCGTTTTCCATATGCGCTTATTTTGCCTTGATTGGCTGCCTCAAGTGGTGGGCCGACCTTATCCAAACATTTTTCCAACGGCGACGCAGGCAGGACATTAACCTGTGCTCCCATATCACATAGGAAATGTTGGCCCCATAACGAGTCTGGGATGAACAGCAGATGTGTAGAACAGTGTCATTGGCTACAATGCTACTAACTGTTGGCATGCTGCGGGACTGGCTGAATGTGCATGGAGGACGACACTTTTTGGCCTTCACCCCGAAAGAAGCATGAAAGAAACACAGTCCTTGCCGCTCATTTGAGTGCCGTTCTGCAGCTCTTATGACAGGGTACATAGATGTAGCCACTGACTCAGTTGCCATACACTTATGTGATGCTGCCTGATATTCATCTGCCAACTGAGCCAGTTCCCTGTAATCATTCATTGTAGTATTTGCCAGAGCTGTACGAACGCGTTCTGGAAACTGTTGTAAGAACAACTCCTTAAAGGGGTCATATGATGTTGCTAAAAAGAACATTATTTTGTGTATTTGGTGTAATGAAATGTGTTTAT
>NW_015538004.1:29241-34016 GCF_001515605.1 Sinocyclocheilus anshuiensis
CCAAACAAAGTAGTTTCGCTTTCACAACGAAACACAGCGCCTTCACGACATGGCGGCGGCGGCAACAATACTACAGCGAGAATAAAAGTTACGCCTTCTTTCTTTGTGTGAACATTTGGGCGGCGTTATGCAAATCTTCCTACATCGTGATGTAGATATGTGGGGGCGTGTTAGAACAAGCCATTTTAGGTAGGTGTGGCTGACTCTTAACTTTTATAAAGAATATCTCTTTGGATTTGAGACTTTAGTCTTTGCAACTTTACAGATCTTCTTTATGCACCAAGAGCTTGTAACACTCCAAAGAGAAAGGAAAAATTGAAATCGCATCATATGACCCCTTTAAACAGACAGCATGGCTTATGCTCACCAAGGAGTGCTAGCATGTGATCCATTAACTCAGATGGACGTGAATCTCCGAGGCTGGGCAGGGAAAGTAAACTGCGTGCTCTTTCAGTTTTTGATAAACTGAATGTCTTTAACAAATACGCCTTCAGTGTAGAATGTTTATCCCGAGCGGGTGGATTTTCCGGTGTGCTGATCACTCACGTGGCTGTGGAGCTGCCAAGGGCCGCGACAACTTAATAATATTTTGTGTCATCCACGGTGATATCCCGTAATGTGAACTGAGCTTCAACTTGAGTGAACCACACGACTGCTTTTTGCTCCCAAAACTCCGGCAGCTTCAAAGAGACAGCATTGGTAGACA
Organism: Sinocyclocheilus anshuiensis; assembly: GCF_001515605.1. Classification (NCBI taxonomy): domain Eukaryota; kingdom Metazoa; phylum Chordata; class Actinopteri; order Cypriniformes; family Cyprinidae; genus Sinocyclocheilus; species Sinocyclocheilus anshuiensis. Next base: position 29,948 of record NW_015538004.1, read on the forward strand.
TCACAAATAAATTATTTGCTCTGTGTCGGGGTCAAATAAAGCTTTTGTGCTCGCAAAGATACACAGAGGCAGGATTGCACCAGAAATCTCAGCGGTCACATTTATTATTTCTGCTCAAAAAGAGCAAACTAGAACACATACCTGCAAACTAGTCGCTTTTCGGCGAAATTCGCCATTTTGAATCAAAATATGTCATTTATGTGAATCGTCTAGATCCGTAGAGTTTTTTTTTTGGGGGGGGTGCGTGAAACCATACTTTATTCACCCCAATCGAAAGCATATTTACACTGTCTGAATCGTTCCCTATCCACTATATAGTGCACTATGTGCCATTCACCGTACAGAAAATACTAATTCTGTGAAAAAAGTGACTGATTTCAGCTGCAGTTTCAGCATCTGTTTATAGTGTAGAGGGCATTCTAGAGAGCATCTGATTGGACAGAAAATCTGATGAGAAGCTGAAGTGCAGAGTGATGTCATCAAAATCATTAATCCATATTGGCGGAAATGAGAGACTGTAAGATTTGAATGCTTATGTCTTCTAAATGTAAATTGCAAGCTCGTAGACAGGAGTGTGTTCGACCAAAGTCCCTTTCTCAGTTTGACTTGAAGCAGCAATGCGCAGACCGATCGCTGTATGACATCAAAGCACCGCTACAGAGAGCAGATGGCTCCGCATGCTTTCAAATCGCTCTCGCAGAACGTTGATGTCCGATCGGTCTGCGCACTGCTGCTTCAAATCGAACACATCTCATCTCGCATCCGGTCCGTTTTGACGGCACACTTACGCTCACATCCGCATGTAAACATGTCATCGGCGTGGAAGCTCTTCATTGTGAGTTAAACAGACACAAAGTTCACAATTTGTAATACAATATTGACTGTTTTTGCTCAAGTTCGCTGATGAAGTTTCAATCAAAGCCACAGCAGAACTGTTGTGTCTCCCAGCAACACAGCGGTGTTTCGATACTGAATGAATCCACGTTTTTGACTGTTTTGTGTCTCCGAGCAACATAGCGGTGTTTCGTTACTGAATAAATCCACGTTTTTGAACGAATCAAGTTAGTCAATGATTTAGTAACCCATTCATAAAGACAGTAGTCACTTGCCTCGTTTTTGAATGAATCAGCCGTTTGAATGAATAACTAATGACTCGCTCATTAAAACAGTCATTTACCATCATCTACTGGTGGTTTGGTTTCATATTTAAAAGTATTGCATTCCAATTTTGTGGCGTAACTGCATTTATGGCACCTCAGCTTCATTAAACAGTCTGTGTAAATACATCTATTGCCACTTCAGATGCAGCTTCTGTTTCCTCTGCAGTGAAAAGATGGAGTCTGTTGATAGTATGTGAAGATTAAAATTTGCAAAAATAAATTACTCCACAGCTCACAAAGAGAAGTATGAACACCGATGACAACAGAGTTGCACTGTCCAAAAAGTTTGTGGTATAAATGTGCTTTTTTTACTTGAAGCATATGTTGTCATTTCTTTCTTTATTTTGTTGTCAGAGTGCACCAGAAAGCTTCATTTACATGTTAAATTCTCAAAAATGTTATTATGGGGGGATGCCCCTAGACCCCCCTACAAGGCTCATATTCCGAACTATGTCACCTTTTTGACATCTTGTGAGTTTGCAGGTATGAGAAGAGCACTTCAACAACAATTCCCTTTCTTAAAGGGGAACATACGTAACCCTCATTCCCTGATGGAGGGAACAGAGATGTTGCACTTGGGAGTCCAGACACCTCTGACATAATTGAGAAAAGGCCATTGAAATTTGCCAGAAAAATTTTCATAGCTAGCCATGTATAAATAGGCCAGCGTGGCATTTGCTCGCTCGTTTTGTTCTGAGGAGTCGAGAAGCATCTCAACCCACTCAGAAGCGGTTCAGAGTTGTGGAATAAGGGACACAACATAACCGTTCCCTCCATCAGGGAACGAGGGTTACCATACGTAATCAAGACATTCCCTTTCAGCCGGTCACTTCAACGTTGTGTCAAAGTTTTAACACTAGGGGTCCCTATACAAAATGCCACAGCTGCTGAACTGCATTACAAGTACATGGGGGGCACAGATGTTGACAAGTCCAGTGTGCCACGACCAAATGCGCCTCAATGTCCAAGACTTATGACCTCACTCTCCAACATCTGGGAGAGCCACCATATAAGGTAGAGGTCACCTCCAGTCGGAGCCTTTTCTCATTTTGATGAAAACAAGAAAAAATAGCAGTTGAAAAGTCCTGGTTGTAATGTTGGGGAAGTGTTCGTATTCCCAAGTGGGAAAAGAACACTACAGAGACCACATCTTACCCAAAGGGGAGGTAACATGTGGAGATATATCCTATGGACTCAATAAAAGGGAGTACTACATAGGGAAAGTTTCTGTGGTGGGCTCCACATAAGGGGAGAACTACCAAGCACAGAAACAAGCGACAGACCATCTGTCTGTCTAGGGGAAGCACTGAATCCTATTCCGAAAAGAGCAGTGGACTAATACACATATGGGGCTGCCAAAGGGGGCACTATTAAACATCAATCAACATATGGAGCACTAATCCATTATGAGAGTTCACTCGAGGCATACATACTCGTAATGGATTCTTACAGCGAGTTCCTCCCCTAAACTCAACTACATAAGGCAGTGCTTGAGTGATGGAAGGGTAGTCCAGGGTTCATAAGAAGCAACTGAACTGGACTCAATAAGTGCACATTATCACCTCAGAGAGGGGAAGGCACTAAATGCAAGCTATAAACCCTACCAGCCACCTGTGTTCAAGAGCAAGTGCTCAAAACTTTGGATGAAACTGGTTCCATTCGCAGAATGTATAATCTGGCAAATGTATTAGGTGTAGTCCAACCTGCAGCTCTACAAATGTCCGCTAATGAGGCACCATTTGCTAAAGCTGATGAAGCAGCAATGCCCCTGGTTGAGTGTGCCCTCACTCCCAGTGGGCATGGTAAGCCTCTGGCCTGATAGGCTGCAAGTTTCGCATCCACAATCCAGTTGGAGATCCTTTGTTTTGAGACAGCATTCCGCTTCTGCTGACCTCCAAAGCAGACAAAGAGCTGTTCAGACAGTCTGAAACTCTGTGTGTGTTCCAAATAGATGAGTAGGGCTCACACCGGGCACAGCAGAGACAGGTCAGGGCCCCCCTCCTGTGGGGGGGATAGCTTGCAAGGTTACCACCTGATCTCTAAAAGGAGTGGTGGGAACCTTGGGCACATATACAGGCCAGGGTCTGCAACATGACATGAGAGTCTGCTGGCTTGAAGATCCCCCACCCTCTCGATAAAATGAGCAAAGTCAGGAAGACCATCTTCATATAGCGGTCCAACAAGTCCAAGTCCAACTGACTGAAGGGGCTCAAATAGATTTCTCTGTAAGGCCTGGAGGACCACTGAGATCTCCCAAGAGGGGATGAGGCATAGCTATGCAATGAGGCTCATTCGGGGAAACTTGTAGCAATGCCACATAAGGGGTGATTTATGTATCAACCCTCTAAATTGCGAGTAAATCACTCGCATATGCGACTAAATCTTCACTCTGGGCGACTAAATGATGTCTAATATTAGCCAATGGCTAATAAATTCTCAGATTTTACTCGCCAGTGTGTGAGTTGGAGGCTGAATATAAGTTTAGCTCAGATATATTTTCACTCGCCGAACACTCTCTGACTGAGCGCTTCAGAGTTTCACTCTCCGTCAAGCGATCTGTGCTGTTTTTCAGTACATCTGAATGGATGTGCAACGCATAAACTCTAGTGTGAAGGCGCACGACTCGCCGTCGCTTTGTTTCACACACACGCAGCGAGAGAGGGAGGGAGAGAATTGATGCGCTACCTATGCGCGCTACATGTAAACGATATTCTTTGTTGTATTTTGCTGTCAAAATAACGGAGTTCTTTTGGAATTCTTCAGCTTTTAAGAACTTACCGCTTTCTCCGGTAGTGGGTGTAACTAATGCGCAAACGGCAATCTCATTGGCTGGCGCTCACCTATTATCGTCCCTGTTTTGATTTCAGCAAATCAGTTCGAGCGAACGCACACAACCTGATTAATATTCA
>NW_015538004.1:34176-37107 GCF_001515605.1 Sinocyclocheilus anshuiensis
AGTCTGGCGAGTAAACTAAAAAATTTACTAGCCAATGGCGATTCAATTGCCAAGGTGTTCGTAGAGGGCTGTGTATACGGTTGTGGATTAGCACTCCAACGCTTTCTTGGTTTAGCCGGCTGGTATCACAAATTCATACCTCATTTCGCAGATATCACAGCTCCCCTCAACAATCTGAAAAAGAAAGATGTAAAGTGACAATGGACCCCTGAATGCCAGGCCAGCTTCGACACCATCAAATTGTCACTTCAAATTCCACCCGTCTTAATCCAACCTGACCTCAATCAGCCGTTCCAGGTCCATACCGATGCCAGTGATGGGGGTCTGGGGGCCATTCTATGCCAGCAGACACCTGAGGGAGAGAGAGTAATAGCTTATGCATCTCGAACTCTACACGGAGCGGAGCTTAATTACTCAACTTCTGAAAAAGAATGTTTGGCGTTGGTCTGGGCGGTGGAAAAATGGAAACATCATCTGGACGGGAAACAATTTGATGTGTATACCGATCATGCGGCCTTAGCCTGGGTATTTAACAGCCCCAAGACCAGCTCTCGTCTGACCCGTTGGACCCTTTGACTGCAGCAGTTTGACATCGGAAGGGCTGCCTTAACCAAGGACCTGATGCGCTGTCTAGAGCCCCGGGGTCTGTAAAGGAAGAGGAAGCACCTTGTCTGGCGGTTACACCAGCTAAACATTCTTCAGACATTCCCCACTCACTTGCTGAAAGAGCACAAGCCCAAAACAGCGACGAAACGGTCAGTTGTCTGAAAGCAGAACCTAAAACCAGGAATGTAAAGGGCCAGCAAATTACCTTCAAAGAACATCAGGGGGTCTTATATCTGCAAGTTCCAATGAAGAATGGGGATACATTTCAGTTGGTCGTCCCTCAAACTTTTAATACCTGGATTTCTGCATTACGTCCACAACAACCCAATGGGTGGACATTTGGGCAGACTACAGACTCCGTTGAGGCTGTTAGAGGTGGCTTGGTGGCCGACAGTGCGTGTTGACGTCTGGAGTTACGTCAAGGGATGTGAAATCTGTCAAAAATACAAACATGACAATGGTAAACCCAATGGTATGCTACAATCAACACAAGTCACAGAACCTGGTCAAATAATGGGGGTGAACCTTATAGGACCTTTTCCATGCAGCAAGAAACGAAACTGCTGGCCATAGTAGATTATTACTCTAAATGGGTAGAATTGTTCCCCCTACGTGACAGTAAGACACCAAAAATCGTGAGGATACTTAGAGAGGAAGTATTCACCCGATGGGGCGTTCCAAAGTATCTTGTGTCGGACCGGGGTTCTCAGTTTACCTCTAAAATGCTGTCCGAATTGTGTAAGACCTGGGGAAGCAACCAAAAACTCACCACAAGTTATCATCCTCAGACAAATCTGACAGAGAGAATAAATCAGACATTAAAAACCATGATTGCATCGTATGTGGGGCAATATCATCACTTATGGGATCATTGGGTACCTGAGTTCCGCTTCGCCATTAATTCCGCCTATCAAGAGACCACCGGGAAGACTCCTGCTGAATTAATGATTGGCCGCCAACTTCAGGGACCCCTGGAAATATTAATTCACAAACCCCCCACACCGGATCAAACAGCCTATAATCTCATCGAAAGACAAACCAGGACGGCAGAGGAGGTAAAACGTAGAGTGGATGTGCAAAAGGCCAGACAAGCGAGATATTATAATTACCGGAGGAAAGATGCGCAATTTCAGCCGGGTGATCTCGTCTGGATGAGGACTCATCCTCTCTCGTCAGCCTTAGATAAGTACTCTGCCAATCTAGCGCCCAAGTGGGAGGGACCAGCAGAAGTAATAAAAAGAATGGGGCCAATAAATTACACCATTTGCTGGGGCAACCCACCTAAAACAGACAATGTTAATGTGGTAAACCTGAAACGCTGGTATGGTCGCTCTCCTCTGATGCCGATGGCTGGGGGAGGGGATTTATGTAGCAATGCCACATAAGGGGTGATTTATGTATACAGTTGTTGATTAACACTAATGTATTGTTGATCGTTTAATCTATTATCACCCCATTTTCTGTATTGTTGCCTCTATATATGTGTGTGTATTTGCCCCGGATGAGATCAGTCTCGCGAGATTTCACGCGTTACCTGGCATCGCGAACTTCCACGTGATCATAACAAGGAAGTTCGGTTTACTATATAGGTAGCCGGCTTACCGGCGTTCGAGAGCGTTGGTGCTCACTCTGTTCGTTGCCAGTTTTCCCTGGGTCTTCAAGTGCTTGTGGAATACTTACCGAACTGTTCTTGGATTATACGGCCGCCTCTCTTGTGGAGTTTTTTTGTGCGTTTATTTTTCTGGACATTGGATTACTTATCAAGGAGGAGTTTAACAGTTTTGGTCACTCTTCGGATCTGCTCTCGGACGTTCGTTCATGATCTTCCACCGGTGAGACTGATTCAAATCTTGTATATAGAGTTCACGGACTCAAAGACAATCTACATTACCATTCACCCCTCACACAGTCATTTTTGTGCTTGCTGTATACAGTGCCTTGCGAATGTATTCATACCCCTTCATTTTTTCATATTTTGTTTTGTTGCTGCCTTATGTTAAACTGCTTTAAATTAGTTTTTTTCCACAACAATCTACACTCCATACACCATAATTGTAAAGCAAAAAAAATGTTTTTTAAAATCTTTGCAAATTTATTAAAAATAAAAAACTAAAATTATTCCATTGCATAAGTATTCATATCTGGGACAGTTGAAATTCAGCTCAGGAGCATTAATTTTGCTTGTAGATATTACTACACTTCAAGTGAAATTAACCTCTGGCAAATTCAATTGAATGGGTATGATTTGGAAAGGCACACGTCTTAATAAAAGGTCTAACAGCTGATAATGCATATCAGAGCAAAAACCAAGCCCTGAGGTCAAAA
>NW_015538004.1:37356-40483 GCF_001515605.1 Sinocyclocheilus anshuiensis
AAGGTAGCCCAGCCACAGCCTGAGCTTGAACCCAATAAAATATTTCTGGAGAAACCTGTAAATGTGCATCTGCCCCCATCCAACCTGACAGAGCTTGAGAGGTGAACAGGTGAGGTGAAGAATGGCAGATAATTGCAAAATGCTGATGAGCGAAGCTTGTCGCATCAAACAAAAAAAGACTTGAGGCTGTAAAGGTGCTTCAGCTAAATATTTTGTTAAGGTTATGAATACTTAAGGGTATAATGTACTTATTTCAGTTTTTTAATTTTAATAAATTTACGAAGTTGTGACAATTCTGTTTTTGCTTTGTCAGTATGGTGTATGGAGTGTAGATTGATGTGGAAAAAAAGTAATTTAAATAAGTTTATCATAAGGCAGCAACATAACAAAATGTAAAAAAAAATGATTTCGCAAGGCACTGTATTTAATATAATTGTATAATACACTGGGTATTTGATATGGATTTTGTGTGTATGTGATTTTGTGTGTCTTTTTTCTTTGTTGGGTAAAGTTAGTGTCTCTCCTATATTGTTTTTGTACTCTCCACGTCATAATACGCGGAGAGTTACAAATGCATATCCAGCTGTGTGCCAGTGTGTTCGTGCAGAGGGGGCCTCAGTCAGGGAAACCACAGTAGACAATGAGTGGATTCCCGTGAGGCCAACAGATCTATCTGCGGATGACCGAATTGACTCAAAAACAGCTGGACCAGCTGGACCAGCTGGGGGTGAAGCCTCCACACGTCTCGGAGCATGACCTACCATGAGAGGGAGACCGCTACGTGATTGAGAGGGGCAAGGGCAACCTCTGTGACTTTTTGATGATGACGACTCGATGACTGACCTGTTGCATCAAAACATGAGGAGGCAGAGAATCTGCGTCTGAACAGGCTCTGATGTGCAATCTTAGTGCCTATTCGTCACACATGGGAGGACCAGAAATGCCAGAAGTGTGACCAGGGACGGAGGAGATAGCTCTTTTAATGACTATCTGGTGACTGCCCTGCCATGTAGCAGACATCCGGAGCCCAGCAGGATCCACCTCCCGTCCCCCTAGCGGAAGTGGAGCTAGGCTGGTCAGCTGGTCCCTCCTCCCTGGATCGCCTATCTCGGGTTCGCTACGAAGCCTTTCGTGGGTTCTTAGCATCCTGAGGATGGCCTGACAGTGCCTCCTTTCTGCAAGTGACTGGCCACTGTTCAGGCTTGACTGCCGGCCCAGGCTGTTGCGGGGCCTCAGCAGTCCGTGCAGGGGGTCATCCCTGGCGATGAACAGACGGAGGCTGCTGCTTCGGGGGTGCAGGGGTAGAACCTGACCCACACAGAGGCAGGAAGTGTTTAATGGCCTCCGTTTGTTTTTAACCATGGAGAATTGCAGTGCAAATTCTTCAACTGTGTCGCCAAAGAGACCAGCCTGAGAAAAGGGGGCGTCGAGAAGTCACACTTTCTCAGCATCCCGCATCTCAGCCAGATTGAGCCACAGGTGCTGCTCCTGGACCACTAATGTGGATATCGCCCTCTCTTTGTAACCCTTAGGACTTTTGTAATCCAAAGGGCATAGTCAGTCACCGAATGCAGTTCCTCCATGCTCCGGGTTGGGACCAACCTTGTGCAGAACCTGGCCTGGATACCTGCAGGACAGCTATGGAGGGCAGAGCGGACACAGCTTGTCCAGAAGCAGTATAAGCTCTTGCCACAAAGGATGAGGTAATTTATATGCTCTAGACGGGAGTCTTGGAGGACCCCTCCAGGCGGCGACTATAGATCAAACGACGAGGAAATTGAGAAGTGAATGCAGCACTGCATCTCCCAAAGAGACGCTGCATTGGCTCTGAAGAACAGAATGAGTGAGCAAATGCCACGGTGGCCTATTCATATCCGGATGTCTGGGGTGCTCCTGGACCACTAATGTGGACATCGCCCTCCTCATAGCCTGCTCTGTGACCTTTGTAACCCAGAGGGCATAGTCAGTCACCGAATAAAGTTCCTGCATACTCCGGGTTGGGTCCACCCTTGTGCAGAACCTGGCCTGAATACCTACAGAACAGCTATGCAGTGCAGAGTGGACACAGCTTGTCCAGAAGCAGTGTAAGCTCTTGCCACAAAGGACGAGGTTACTTATATGCTCTAGACGGGAGTCTTGGAGGGCCCCTACAGGCGGCGGCCATAGATCAAATGGCGAGGAAACTGAGAGGTGAATGCAGTGCTGCATCTCCCAAGAAGAGGGGCTGCATTGGCTCCGAAGAACAGAATGAGAGAGCAAATGCCACGTTGGCCTATTTATATCCGGATGTCTGGAGTGTTGCTAGCTATGCAAATTTTGCTTGCCAAATTAATTGGCCTTTTCTTAATGATGTCAGAGGTATCTGGGCTCCCAAGTGTGACTCCTAGTGTCGGAACTTCGACACAACGTTGAAGTGACCGACTGAAAGGGAACTGTACTTATACATTAAAGTGGGAGTAGCTAAGTCATATTTTATTTTCCTGGATGGCATGTACTCACAATTTATTTGAATTTATTTGAAACCTGAGGTAAATTATTTAGGATACTAGCCGATTTTTAAATAAATTGTAAATCTGAAAATAATATTTGAATCAAAATTATATTTGCAATAACATTCTTACCCGCTATAATGAATTTTGCTACGGTGTTGTCAAGGTAACATTCTAATTCAAAAGAAAGTGACAGTGACATATGTGTTAATGTAAGGTGTAAAGTACCCTTCAGAGTATTTACTTTAAGTGCTCTGACCTTCAGTGTGAAGTTATTTATATATATGAGACCAGTAAAGACGAGAGGTATATGTACACTTACATTCTCGTCACTCATAATGTCATGCCAAGATGAAAATGTAAATCAGACCTTCCTGTTTAAAGGTGCTGCAATTAGACTGTCTGATGTGTTGACTCTGAATGTGAACTTTTCCAGAGTCACAGGAGGGGAGCTGTTTGAAGATATTGTTGCCAGAGAGTACTACAGTGAGGCCGACGCCAGGTTAGTGCTTGTATACAAATGTAAACCCCTTTAAAACCCACTCATTAGAAACTATAATATAAAGCGTATATATATATATATATATATATATATATATATATATATAAATCAGTTTTCAAGCATTTTACTACACTTC
>NW_015538004.1:40689-60710 GCF_001515605.1 Sinocyclocheilus anshuiensis
ATATATATATATATATATATATATATATATATATATATGAAGCTCTACAGACAACATCTGTGGCATGTTGTCAATTATCACAGAAAATAATTTTGTGGTATTTTTTTTTATCTTTCAAACAATAATGGACTTACAGTGGAAGTTTATAGGGCTAGACACTGCATCCGTTATATCTGCTTCTGCACCTGTCATTCCCTCCCCTACCAAATGAGGGAGCCATCACCAGAATACTAACCTATGTGTTTCCTTCACACCTGAATCTCATCCCCTCATTAGTAGACTGCTTATATAGCCCAGCTTCTTTGCAAAAGTCTTGTTTATCATTTATGTTGCCAGTTCTGGACGTTCTTTTCTGAATTGTAGTTAGTGTTATCTTGAACCTTGCTGTTTTCCCCATTTTCACTCTTTTACTGTTTTGTATTTGTTTGTATGGCCTGCATTGCAGTTCATGGTTCACAGTTCTGTCTAGCAAAGTAATCCTCTTAAAAAAGAGACCTACAGCTCAAATAACATGCAGAGCAGAAGAATTAATAAGTGAGTTATATTCAATTATGTTTATGATTTTAAACTCTCTAGAAAACCTTGCCCTAGACTTCCATTGTAAGTGCATTAATGTAAACACAATTTTAGCTTATTTTTACAAACTGACCGTAAAGTCCAAACTGTGTTCTGCACTGTAAAAAACAAAATCTGTGACATTTACGGTAAAATACCAGCAGCTGTGGTTGCCAGAACTTCATCATTAAAAATATAGTAGCAACATTTTAGGTTTTACAGACTTAAATTAACAATAAAAAAACATATTTCATTAACTGCTGTAATGTTAATAAACCAGCATATTGAAGTACTAATATCTGTTTTCAACAATTGTAATACTGATAACCACCAAAAACAGGTGGTGATGAGAAAGTCACATGATGTATCAAAGCTCAGAGAGTGGAAAGTTATTTCAACGAAAAAAAACAATATGAAGTAGTTTTTCTTTTTCACTTCCAAAAACCGTAATTTTAACAGTATTTTACTGTAAAATTACATTAAATGTGATTACAGTTTTCACTGTATATAGTATGGAAACTTTCTGATAGCCAATTAACAGGTTTTTACTGTAGCATTTTTACAGCCTTTTACTGTTAAAATCACAATAATTTTTACAGTGTGTGGTAAGAGCTTAATTTGCATGAAAGCCAGAACATTCCAAACATTCACTTATAAAATGTAAAGTGCAAACCTCGTAATTCACAAAACAGAAGAACCATATTTTATTATCACTGTCTGTGTGTGCAAAATATTGTTATTTTTCTCAGTCAGTTGTGGGTGCAATCATATCTGTACTCTTGTCAAAGAAACAGTGAATGAGCAAATTTTGTAATATTGTTCATGTATTAGAAATAAATGTTTTCTAGCATTTAAACCCAACTGTGAGAAGAAATTTTATAAAGTGTCTGCATTGCAATGTCTTCCAATGTATTTGTTACTTGTAATGTCTGTCTGTAGGTTTTTTATTTTTTTTGCTTAAAATTCCAATTCTTTTCTTTCTGTGCTGCTTATTTCCTGAAGGTGTTATCTTAATTTGGGTTGTTTAAGCTTGTCTTGTGTGCTTCTGTGATTATATTTATTAATATTTTATAAAAGAACAGTTCACCCAGAAATGAAAACTTGTCATCCTTTACATCCTTTACACACCCATATGCCCTTCCAACCCCATTTGACTTTTTTCTGTGTAACACAAAATGAGAAATTAAGACTTTTTATATGTTCTTTGCTGTGAAGTTACAGTTAACAAAGACTGAAGCATTCAAGCTGCAAAAAGGACACAAATGCATCATACAAGTATCATAAATGTAGTCCAGCTGACTCAATATGCCAGTTCTTCTAAAATAATACAAGCTTGTGTGAGCAACACCAACGTTTTTAGGTGGTTATTTACTCCTCCATTCTTCTTGGCCATTCATGCGAGATCATACAGTTACATTAATAAGTTTTTAATCCTTTGAAAACATCTGGATTTTTTTATTTAACTCACAATTATAGACAAACACAATCTAATGGAACTAATAACACAAAAAAATGGTACTTTTTACATTTTATTGAATACACTGAGTAATCATTCACATTGCAGAATGGAGAAAGTAAGTAAATCCTTGAATTTGGTAACTTATAAATCCTCTGCTAGCAGCAGCATCTCTAAAATTTTGGACCATCCCATCATTTAATCAATATTTCTTGGTTATCTTGATAGCATTTCTTTAGGTTATGTCACAGCATCTTAATTGACTTAAGATCAGGGCTCAAGAAAACATATTCTCTTCTTTTTAGACATTCTTTAGTTTATTTATTTGTGTGCCATTGTTTTGCTGCCTTACCCAACCTCTCAAAAGCTTGAAGTTATGAATTACTGTCCTGACATCTGATATTCCCCTGTAAAATGTCTCGATACACTTTGAATTAATTTCTCCTTCAGTGATTGCAAAGTGTCCAGGCCTTGAGGCAGTAAAGCAGCACTAAATCATGATGTTCCTTCAGCCATTCTTCCCAGTTAGTTGAGGTTTTTGTGTTGATGTGCAGTGCCATTTTTCCTTTAAATAAAGCTATTTTTGCCCCCCCCCCCCCAAAAAAAAAGAAAGAAAAAAAAAAAGAAAAATCAGCTTTTTTTCTCAACTGTCCACAAATCATTTTCCCAGAAACACAATGGAACATCCTAGTGGTCTTGGGAAAACCTAACACATGTCTCAGTATTTTAGGCAGCAGTGGTTTCCAACATGTTGTCCTTACATGAACAATATTCTTGTTCAGTGCTTTTTTTCTCTCTGATATTGGGCACAGGAACAATGACTGAGAGTTTTCTGAAGGTCTTTTGTTGTTATCCTGTGGTTCTTTCTCAACTCGTTCAGAGTTGCCAGTTTTGCTCTTAAAGTGATCTTTGCAGGATGCCCACTCCTAGGGAGAGTAACAATAGTTTAAAAAAGTTTCCACATTTGTAGACAGAGTATCTTACTGTGTTTTCAACACTTATCTTTAGCAATGCTTTTTGTAGCATTTTCCATCCTTGTGCATCTCTGTAATCCCTTTTTCGAGGTCCTGTGAAAGCTTTTGGGATCAAGGCATGGTTCACACTAAGGGGTGTAAAACTCACTACCTGGAGAGCCACAGCCCTGCAGAATTTAGCTCCAACTCTAATTAAACACACCTGAACCAGCTAATCAAGTTCTTTAGAATTAAGCTAGGCATAAACTGTGCGATTTTTGCAGTGTTTTTGTTAAATACCATCTCTCACTGTACGAGTAAATTGCATGCGATGTCAAGCCAAAGCTCAAGTCTGATCGTCGAGCTGCAACTTGACTACTCACAATATACAGTGGGTACGGAAAGTATTCAGACCCCCTTCAATTTTTCACAATAAACACGTGAGACCCCCCGAACGCAGAACTGTGTAGCCTCCATTCATACCACACGCCATGTCGCCGTTGTTTTGTTTCTGTTTTTGTAACACTTCAATAAAAGTCAAAGAAGAGGCCAAAAGGATCCTGACTGGACAAGGTAATTTATTTGGGCACCAATAGCAAGAAGACTCAAGCACACAACGTTATTGAATACAAATACAGCACTTTTATTCTTATACAATAAGACAAATATTAAAACCTCAAAAGGGCACAGCAGCAGGTTGAGATGATTGTCACATATGTATTTCAATTAGTAATGTATTTGATAAAAATGACAAGCTACCCCGGACAAATAGGCAATCAACGTGCAGCAAGGTATTCAGCAGAGGGTTTTGACACATTAAAATGCATGTGCCCACCAATTATACACAATTTCATTACACGGCAAACACTAAAGGTACAACAATTCCTAGGTGCATCAGTTAAATAACACACGTCAATACACACCAAAAGAAAAATCATTCAATACATGCCAAAACCACTCTGGCTAACTACTTAGCTGTCGTCAAGATAAAATAGAAGATGGCACATGAAGGATAACCTGCACTAATACCCCCTGCGCGCACACACACACAACTACAAACACATATACACAAATACAAACGCTGGGGGACCGGCTACGTTTAATTAGTCACATTAAACCAGGCCTCCCCAGCGACTAAAACACTAAATACCCCCACAAATCAATTAACCATAGATAAAGGCAAATAATGGGCTGCTGGCCTTCTTACCCGCCACCGGATATGGGGTACAGCGTTCGGGAAAACCCACCGGCGGCTGCCAAACTTTAGTTAGGGAAAACCTCAAAACTGCAAACTATCCCTCCCAATCGCTTCACACACGTCGCAAAGAAACATCAAGCCCACGTCCCGGTATGGCAGCCTTGGCAAGAAGCTCAGCAGCCCTCACATACAAAATCCTCCCAAACAACACCAAACCCCATACCTTTATAGATACCATTAAAAATGCAGCACAGGTGTTCGCCTCTTTCCCCTAATGAGACGCAAGAAAGACACAGCGGGCAGTATTACTGTCGCCCCTCCCCTTGCCTTAAATGAAGGGCTTACATTTTCATGCAGGCACAGTGAGGGTAAAAACACTGAGTTTAGGGCAGTCGGTTCGTAGCTCTGTTTCAACTGTGCAATACCCTAACGAGGGGTGACCAAAATTTTGGACATGTCAGAAATTCATCCGACCATCCGATTGCCGCTCAGGAGAGGCTAATCATCTCTCATTACCCCCTGTACACTGCACAACACAACACGCATGACAAAGCTAAAATTCGACCACACTAAAAAAAGAGTCATATGACTCCGAAATCGTGTATGCCCGTCTTTTCGGAGCAGGATGGAGCTTAACTCTGCAGGACTGTGGCCCTGCCAGAGCTAAGTTTGACACCCATTCACTATCCCATATTTCTTGAGAAGAATAGATTTGTCAGTAAATAGGGTTTGCACACCTTTATTTAAAGGGCAGGTTACCTGTGCAACCCACACTTCCCATCTCATCTGCATAACTGAGCAATTTTTATGAGTAATTAATGCAGAAATCCAGATATTTAGATAATTGAATCTTTGAAACTTATTTATGCCACTGTATAGGTTTTTTTTGTTTGTTTTTTCTTATCTTGTCAATGAATCGATTCATCCAATTCACAAAACCAGTCAGAATCTGAATCACAGCTGATCTAGACTGTGTTTCTGAAATGCATCATAAGCTCAAGAAAGATCATAGAAACCATTGGAATCATTGAAACCACTGATTCAGGCCAGTTGTAGCAGTTTCAGATTACGAGGTAATAATAATTCCACATTAAGAAAGAAAGAAAGAAAGAAAGAAAGAAAGAAAGAAAGAATGAGAAAGTCAACAGTGATTGCAACAATATGAGGCTAAGCTGAAAATGGCAACATTTTCATTTGTGGGTGAACTATTGCTTTAAATGCATCTTTGTTTAGAATTATTAATATTACACTATTTTCACTGGAGTACAGTATTTGCTCCTGCCCAAGCTAAATTTGCTTTCTGTTTGCACTGTCTGGTTGCCAGCTGCATTTATTTTCTAACTGTGCTTGCTGAACTGTTTAATCTCTCTTCTTTGGCTTCCTTGCTATATCTTTCTCACAGTCATTGCATACAGCAGATTCTAGAGAGTGTTAATCATTGTCACCTAAATGGCATTGTACATCGAGACTTGAAGGTTAGTATAACAGACATTAGCCTCCAACCTGCTGGCAATATTGTTTAAAAAAAACAACAAAAATAAACCGTTGGTTCCCAATGTGGAAGCCTCCTCTACTCACCCCAAACTGGTCCCTCAAAACACAACTACACACCAAGATATGTGTGTGGTGGTGGGCTGAGGGGTAAAAACACAACTGATGACCTCGGAGCTAAGGTTGTGCATGTAGCACCTCAGAAATGTGCTTAGTCGGGGGCTGTGTGTTTGACTCTATAGGATTGTATTTTCTTTTATATGTGTGTTGATGGTGACTGTGCCCTTTTTGGTTGAAATGCAAAACGGGTATCAGAACCCATAAGTCAGTGATTTAGTGGGTCAAGCACACAGTCACCCAAGCAAACACCACTTCTGGATTGAGATTTGGAGAGCAAGACAAAAGAGGTAATGATAACAATAGATGGGCAATGTATTTTATTTTCTAATATATAACTATATTTGATAGCATACAAATATTTCAAAAGTTTAATACTTCACAGTAGGGCTGGGCAATAAAGTACCTCATATTAATCTGTTCCTGTAACTGGTAGAGCATGATGCTAGCAATGCCAGGTTTTGGGTTTGATTTTCCAGAACACATGTACTGATCAAAATGTATACTTTAAATGCACTGAGAATTGCTTTGGATAAAAATATCTGCCAGTTGCAGAAATGTAAAAATTTGCGATATATTTGTGAATATATATTAATGCAATTTTTTTGTTGTATACTATGTTTAAATAATATAGAGAACTCTGCTCATGTTTTTAGCAAAATTATACATTTAATAATTAGTGGTCAAATGTATATGTTTTAGCAATTGTGATATTCATATCTTTATAAAAATTATCAGATGAAATATAACATAACATTAAAGAAATATTTTTTTTCATCAAGTTAGACATTGATTTAATCATTCAAACCCATTTCAGGGCAATTCTACTTTGCCGTTGGTCTCAGGCGCATCCACTGCTGTCCTCTGAAGCACAATGGGCTGTGGGCAATATCAGCCATTAAGAGTGTGCACTGATCCACACTTCTAAAAAGGACCAGAAATAATAGACCATCTGGGGACTTTTGGCATACTATTTAAACATACTATGCTTTGGTCAACATTGAGACAGGAAAGGGTTTATGGTGAAGTCCTCATATGCATTCAACTCATAAATATGATCTTTCTGACATGGCTTGGACACAAAGAACATAGAACACCTGCGGAGACGATAAAGGGGAACCAATCATAAAGTAAAACTACAAAGGACTAAAGCTGCCTTCATGCCATGTCATAGTTAACGTAATTCAGAGATGACAACATGTGACATTCTACTCTGAGCTGAATTATGTGTTTTTATGGCAACAGTATCAATGCAAAAGCCTTCACATGCTCCAGAACTCGTAATTACAACTTATAAACTCTGAGAGCTACAACTTGAACCATGTGAAGCTGCACCACCTGACTGTCGCCAGATTCATTTTGGCGCTACCTCTGAGTTTGAGAACATGGGCAGCTTCGAGTAGAATGTCACATGTTGTCATTTTGTAATTACGGTAATTACGACATGGCATGAATGCAGCATAAAATAGCAAAAAGGAACAGAGAATAATCATGAACTTCAACATAAAAGTCTAAACAAAGAAGGGAATGCGTGACTTGATCTTTATGGGCTTTTATTTGGCCATTTCAATTTGATCAACTAAATAATGATAATACCCTAATATCCCCTCATTTGATTTACTAGCCAATTGTTGTTTTGAGTCAGTGCATTCACTGTTGTCAAAATCTGAACTTATTTGTGAATTTTCTGAATCAGTTTTGTTGAACTGTCCTCTTCAATAAATTAAACAATTTCCATGTGTAGATGTTTAATAAAAGATGTAAAATATTTCCCAGCCCTTTTCCTGGAAGCACACCACCACTAGACACTCTTCATAATCAAACACACCTGATTGAACTCATTAGCTTATTAGTAGAAACTCCAAGACCTGAAATGGATATGTCAAAAAAGAGAGACATCCAGAATGTCTGTTGGTATGCCTCCAGGTACAGAGTTGAGAAATACTGTATTAATCTTCCATACATAGAAATAAATAGCTTTATTGTTTTACTAGGATTTTACAGTATACTGTATTTCTTCAATTAATGTACTTTTGAAAATATCACCCAGCCCTACTGCAAAGCATCACTCATAATCATGCAACACTGAAACTTTAAGTAATGAGAAGTCCATTTGAGTCATGTTCATCACCTCTAAGCCCATGCTCCCTTACTCTCAATGATATGCACAGATAGTGAGTGTGTGCTTGTCACTAACCCACACCCCCTGGTGTTTGCATGCAGTCATTGCATTCAGCAGATCCTTGAGGCTGTTCTCCACTGCCACCAGATGGGAGTGGTCCATCGTGACCTGAAGGTGAGTAGAGACGCTGAGGGTCTTAAACACCAAGTCTTACTTCTTTGTCCTTTTATATAGATCCAGTATCGTGTGTGGCCTTTACTAAGGGCTACAAATGGCTTATGGTATTGTAATTCTAAAAATGTAAGATTATAATAGATTATATTAAGTGTTTAGTAACATACGAAGTCTAGGTTTGTCTTGGAGATGGGAATCAAGCAATCAGTGATATAAAAAATTAAGCCTACACAGGTTTAGGTGGGAATGGTGTTTTCTGTCCTTTAGACCTAATCCACCACAAGCTCTTGTCAGTGCTAATTTGCCAATCAAATGAGCCAGGTGCAACCAGGAGATTGTTTTCCCTCCTCTTATTATCTTCACCTGAATTTGCATCAGCCTGAATTCTGCTCAGTGATTGGCTGTTGGCATATAGTTACCATGGTGAACAGTGACTTGCACCATAAAAAGAAAAACAACAACAACAAAAAGAACAGAAAACAAAGCAAAGACAATAGACACAAAACAGTAAGTAATATACAGTATACTGTATATTACTATTTTTTTTTAATTGTGTTTTTGTGCAATATATGATAGTCATCATATATGATTGTTCATTACAGACAAACATAGCAATTTAGGAAAAAAAATATTCTCAGGTTGAAATATCAAAGATCATAGGGCAAGAGTCTTGCATTCTTATATAGGTTTACATTCATGTCAAGAAAGAGTTCACCCAGAAATTTAAATAGTAATTTACTCACCCTCATGTCATTCTAAACCATTTTACTGTACAGTGTGTACATTGACCACAAACTGTCAAGCTCTAAAATGCTCTATAAATAGGCAACATTGGCACATAGAGATTGGCTGCACAGGTATTTGAATATGAACAAGCACAAATTAGATTTAATAGCTGTGGTGAATTGTTTGGAACAACATAAATGTGTGTTGTTGGCATTAGCGCAACAAATTAGCAAGCACATCATTCTCTTCCATGTTAATCAGAGTTTTTAGTCCTTACCAGGCATGTCAAGGGACAAATTTGAAAAGCAAACAGCATACAGTTGTGGATGTAGTGTTTTTTCTTCAGTTTTTCCCTGTTTAGGAATGTTACTTGAAAGCTTATTAGCTAAAAGGAGGTCTATCTTACCTTGTTATGACTTGTCCAACAATTTGAAGAATGAGCTGTTGGAGGTTTGCTCTCAGAAAGTCATGTAATTTAATTTTATTGAAGTTATATATGGTTTATATAGAGCACCTGAAAAGATTGTATAACAGCCATTTACAAAAAGCAATATTGTACAATTATGAGGAGAAATTATTAGTCATGTAGAGCAGATCTTATGATTTGGAATGGGGAAGTTTTTACTATGCTAATATGTAGGGCAACAAAAGAACACTTGCAATAATATACTACCAAATTCTGCTGTTCAAATTATCCTTAGGGGTATCATAGATCTGTTATCAAATCTACTCTATTTGTCATTATCTCTCTCTTGCGTGCACTTCTCTAACAAAGGACAACATCCGGCTATTCTTTATTTTATCTTGACACCCCTGTAATTAACTTCTGCAGTCCTCGTGTTTCCTCCCTTGCCTTGGGTATTTGATGCTGAAACTGAGTATAATACATGTAGCTTCTGTCTCTGTAAAGAACAGCACCTCTTAGCTGTGATGTTTGCTAAGTCAAGACTAGTTTCTAATTTGCTAAGATTGGAAAGACCAGATACTGAGAATTAAAATACGTCCTGACTGCCCACAATTAGTCCCATGAATAATTTTGCTGTTGTAGGCCGCAAAATTGGTGACAATGGCACACCTCATCTGCAAGGCTTAGTAAACATGAAAACTATGTGTTGTCTGTCCATGAAACAATGGCTATCTGCACATGTTTATTATAAAGATGCTTGTGGAAGTGACATTCAAAATTACAAATATATTGTAGTAAAGGAGGTGATATTAAACTGTGCAATGGCTCTCCGAATCAGGAGGATCTTCAGCCCTGCTTATGAAGGCCTACCATCCTGCACAGTTGAACTCCAACCCTAATCAAACAGTTGAATCAGCTAATCAAGGTCTTTAGAATTGAAAGCAACAGTGAGGTGTGTTAGAGCAGGGTTGGAACTGATGTCTGCAGGAAGGTTGCCCTCCAGGGGCTTGTATGCTAGCTGAACAAATGTAGGGTTGCAGGATTGGTTTCAAGTTGGCAAAACCAAATCAATCATTTCAATCTTTGTTTGTACCATGATGCTGATCTTCAACTTTCTCTGTAAAATTTGATCTTGAGTTCGTGAATAACTATGGAGCAAGTGGTGCAACTATGGTGCTTGAAAGATGTATCTCATCGGGATATTTTCCTGGTTAAATCAGTAGCAAACAGCAATCAGATGCTGTGAAACATAATGAAACTGAAAGTAAGTATTGGAAGTAAGTCAGCATGATTCACTTCTCTCTTCTGCCAAAGTTGAAGAGATTGTTAGGAAACATTTGAAGAATTTAAACACAGCAAGAAGAAAAGAGTTGTCCTCAAAAGCAGAGTCTACTTTATATCGTTGTTTTATTACATCTGTATTTATGCTCATTTAAACTAAAAGCTTATTAATTTTTAAACTGTATTTGCTCGTGTGTAATGGACTGAGGGTATAATTTTATAATTAATATGTAAATATCATTGCGATTTTAAAATTTAAAATGATGTACTATTTTAAAATTATTTTAAAATTATTTTACTTTTAAGTGTCCTTTAATGTGGAGCAAGAGAAACTTGAATTTATTGGTCAGATATGGCACTTTGCTTATAGCTGATCCAGTTTTGGTTTGAGAGATCTCTTACCCAGAACAAAACCTGCTATGGAGTGGGTTAGCCGTGGAGCTCCTTGCCAATCACTTACAAGACCACAATACCCTAGCATCATGTCAGGGCAACACATTCTCACTCCCAACTTGCCACATATTGACATTTGGTCAGGATCCCTCTGCATCACTTTTTAACGCTCAGGGTACCTCTTTAGCGTCATTTTTCAACGTGCAGGGCTCCATTACTTTTGATGTCATACAGAGACACAATGAGTATGGGAATATTGCCATGATGAAATAACATATTGGAGTATTAATAAATACCTGTAAATAAATATTTAAGCAATACATACCTGTGATTTTGCCTGTTAAGTGTTTTATGTTATTGAGAAGTGGGTAGGTTTAGTGTAGGATTGGGGTTAGGTGATCCAGCTCACACATTTTTTTTGTGACAAAAAACATGTACATTATATAATACTAAAGTTTGGGTTGTTTATAAGGTACGGAAATGCAATGACTGCATGACAGTTTCAATTGCACTAGCATGTTAGCCCCTTGATCTTCCCAAGGCATAAAGTGAATGCTGAAACAACTAACTGCACCTGACAAACTAGCCTTATAACCTTTGCTAATGTCCTGGTTGTACAATAATCACAAGAAAATGAGTTTGGGTAAAGTTTTGACTTCTCTTTCTAGACTCCCCTGACATAAGAGTCCTAATCAATGTATCGATTATTGGATATTCAGTTCTAAACGTAATAAAAAAATATACAATAAAAAAAAAATTACTATAAATAATAGATTTGTATCAGTAATTACATATTGTAATATGCTTCATGAATGTATTACAAGGCTCATATGAAAGGGGTTGTCTGAAATTTTTCAATACACATTTGTTTGAAGTACTGTCTATGCTTTATTATTAGTTCATTAATTTTCTTTTTCTTTTTTCTTCTCTTTCTTTCTTTCTCTCTCTCGTTCTTTCTTCTTTTATTTCTTTCTTTCAACATCTATAACAAAAATAACAAACATAAATTGTCATGTGCAGTGTTGAATATTATATCATTATTTCCTCCAGTCTTAATGGGCTATGCAGTAATTGCTAGTGACCTATTACATTTTGCTTACAAATTATTATTTTTGCAAAGAAATTTAAATATCATTCACATGCATATTATAACATTTATGAGAAACATTGAAAAAATCACTTGCACACATACTTTTTTTCAGAGATTTCTAATGAAACACCATTTGTTACATCAAAGTTACAACAGTATTGTTTGTGTTATTATTCATTTTTAAATGAGTTTTAAATGAACTGTTGTTGCTCAGTCAAAACATTACTCAGGTCTGGTCACAAAGCTCTTCATGAGGTGCTGCATAACCCTAGAGGCTGTACTGATGTTTTTGGAAGACTTGGTTCAAAATATGTTGTATCAGAGTTTGTCTATTTGCAGAAATCATTCCCTTGTTTTTGTTTCTGGAAAAAATCATAATTTTGGAAATCAAGGGGGGGAAAATCATTATCTTTCTTTTCATAGTACATGGTATTCTTAAACATTTTCTTTAAAACTGTACATTTTGACCCAAGTCTTCTATGAGACATCAGATCGTTGAAGACGAGTGATGTCATTTGTTGTCTATAACAGATAATTTGTATAAATTCTCTCAATATATTACCCAAAGCCAGAGAATCTTCTCTTGGCCAGCAAACTGAAGGGCGCAGCAGTGAAACTGGCTGATTTTGGGCTGGCTATTGAGGTGCAGGGAGACCAACAAGCGTGGTTTGGTTAGTATTCACCAAATGGCTTAACAACACTGGTTTAAAAATGTAATATATTAATACTGTGCTGACAAGACAGAATGTGCAATGACATAATCAGAGAATGTTAAAATGCTTATAATTTTTCCAATTAAGATTCATATGGCTAAACCTTTATTCTGAAAAAAAAAAGAGGTGAACCTAGTCCACTTCTATTTGAATATTCCTGTATACATGTAATCAGCATATTCCAGATAAACTAAGGCATGCCCATTCTTTCCTGCTTTTCTCTTCTGGAAGTGTTGGTGATACTTATAAAATTAAATCCAATTACATTATGTAAAAACGTTATTGATAGTTATTTTTGTGTATTACTTTAGATTTTGAAGCGCACAACTTTTCAATGTAATTTCTCAATATTTTGTGATGTTAGTGAATGTTATGGGATAGTCTAGGGAGAAAAGTGTTTTTGTGTTATTACTGTCAAATTATGTATTATTAAGTATAATTTTACAACTTTAATGGCTTGTATCATTCAGACACTTGAAGACATGTAAGTCATTAGTCTATTATTAATAATCTTTATCTAAATATATTTTGCCTGTTCTCTAAAATGGCTTTAATCACAAAAAATAATGATGATGATAATTATTGTTATTATTATCACTAAGTTTTATGTGGGTGTTGTGTGATTAGTCTTACTTTTGGACAAACCCTGATGGTGTTACCGTTTAATTACAATGATCTCAAGGGCTTTACACTCAGCTCCAGTTTTCCTCTTTGGCTGCTTTCTCATTATAGGCTTCTTGCCTCTGGGGCTTGATGGGACGTCAGGGACTAAAGTTATTTTAGAATTAGGCTGCAATCCAAAGTCAAAAAATGCCTTAAGTAAATTCTTAAGAGAGAATTTAGGGGGAGCTCATTATTTTGTAGACTGTTTAAAGAAGAAAAAAACCCAGTTAGGTTTAATTGAGGTCTGTGCAATTTTTTGTAGGGTTTGCTGGAACTCCGGGTTATCTGTCTCCTGAGGTGCTCAGGAAGGAGCCTTATGGCAAACCAGTGGACATGTGGGCATGTGGTAGGTTGCTAATCACAGGCATTTTGTGGAACTTTTTTGCTGGCAACTAAATTGTATTTCTGTACATAATGTTCATAACATAACAGATCCATTGCTTTATAGTCCTAGTTACAGATTTGTTTTCACTAAATAATTATATCTGATTTGGTGAAAGAAAATAAATAAATATACTTGTATGTACATTACGTACATTAGAGTTATGCATGCTTAAATATAATTATAAATGGAGAGTTACAGTTTGATTGTAACAGTTGACGTTTTATTCAGTTAGTTTAATTTTGTTGGCACTATGGTGATCATAAT
Organism: Sinocyclocheilus anshuiensis; assembly: GCF_001515605.1. Taxonomy (NCBI): domain Eukaryota; kingdom Metazoa; phylum Chordata; class Actinopteri; order Cypriniformes; family Cyprinidae; genus Sinocyclocheilus; species Sinocyclocheilus anshuiensis. The sequence continues at coordinate 54,677 of NW_015538004.1, forward strand.
GGGCCAGCTGTCTAAATAAAAGTATTTTTCTTCTGATTTACACATTTAAAGTTTACCACGAGTCTCTTGCAGTGAATATTTGATAAACTGTGAAATGAAATCCAGAATAATATGAGAGTGGATGAAATCATGAGTAACCAGTTAGCAAATTATGTTTTCTGTACTTGTTGCAGTTGCTGGAATAGCAAACCCTTTGCAATTCTGAAATTTGATGAGCAAACAATTGTTAAAAGGAGCACATCTTTCAACTGGTATCTGACCTTACATTTGTTAAGAAAAAGTCATAGGAAAAAAAAAAGTTTTATTTAGATATCCCAGTAAAATCACGCTTGTAAAATTGCTCTCACAAAATTACACGGACAAAGTATGTCTACCAGTATGTTTGATCATAATGATTTATATATTCAGATTTTTTTTTTTATTCAGACTTTGTGACTATCTGAACCCCAACTGTCTTCTAGCCAATCAGATTAGAATTTACTAAATTATAAAAGTACTTTCGTTTTGGGTGGTTAGTAAGCAGTCTGTGGGTGGTCCATGGTCTCAGTCTGAAGCAGGAACTGTCTATCTTTATATAATATAATAAAATATGACTATATTATATATTAATATAATATACTTTATTATAACTTATACCTACATACGTTTTTCTTACTATTTTGTTTCTTGAATAGGTGTTATTCTGTACATCCTTCTTGTGGGTTACCCTCCTTTCTGGGATGAAGACCAACATCGACTTTACCAGCAGATCAAAGCTGGTGCATATGATGTAAGATTTCTTACACAGATATATAGTATATCATATATATAGCGTAACCATAACATACTTGATTCTTTAAGAAATGCTGAATATGCTTCATTTATACCTTCTTATAATACTAGATATTGTCCTCATTAATCTAATTATCTACTGTATATTTGATACTCTGACAGTTAAAAATGTGAAAGAAACAGATATAGTAACTCAATGCAAATCATAATTGTTGTGTAATTTATGTGTTAGGCAAATCATACTTTTCCATCAGAGAGTGAAGGAGAGAGTAACAGAGAATGAGCAGTCCATTGGCTTCTGTCCAGCTTGGCTCAGATGCCCAGCTATTTAGTAATTCTGGATGAGACTAAATTATTTCCCCAAACACTGTTCCATACATTGCCTCATCTGGCTTCTATGGACCTAATCTTCTGAAAGGCTCTATCTGTTATTGATAGGGCATGCAGAGTTTTTGAATGCATTATGGTAATTATTAAACACGAATAGTGCATTATAATGCTGCAGCATCAATTTAAGACAAATTTAGACCAATTAAATGTTCACTATATCTGCCATGTCAATGGTTTTCAATCCTGTTTGTGCACATTGTGTCTCTTTTATCTCACACACTCACACTCAGTTCAGTTTATGAAGCTCTCTCCTAGCAAGCTGATGATCTGAATCACGTGTGATAAGGATAAGAAACATACTGTGGCTCCCCAGATCCTGGAATGAATTCCACTTTTCAATGTGGTATCAAAGCACAGCCCCTAAGGTCTGTTGAATCTGTGTGTGTGTGTGTGTGCTTTCTTTTCCTAGTTTCCTTCTCCTGAGTGGGACACAGTGACACCAGAGGCCAAAGATCTGATCAACAAGATGCTGACTATAAACCCTGCCAAACGCATCACAGCAGCTGAGGCCCTCAAACACCCCTGGATCTGTGTATGTCTAGTTACTTTCTCATTCACACACACACACGTTTACTGTTCTGTCTAAAAGGGTGCATTGCCTAGATTTCTAATTATTTTTTTATGTTTTGTCCCTTAAAATATGGTTAGGGAGGTACAGACATGACAGAAAATTGCTTCTACATTTAGCTCCTGTGGCACCGCAACTTCCAATGCAATAGTCAAGTCAAGTCACCTTTATTTGTGTAGCGCTTTATACAAAACTGATTGTCAAAGCAGCTTTACAGTGTCAAACAGGAAAATAGTTTGTCAATAATGCAAGAGGACAATAACAAACAGTCATTTTTCCAGCTAACGTCAGTTCATTGATGATTCAGGATTTAGTGATGTCATCATCCAGTTCAGCTCTCTTTCAACCCAAAACGCTAACCTTTTGTGAGAAAATTAAGCACAAAATTAAATCTTGAGGAAGTGTCACACAAGAGGACACAGAAAAATTACCCATTTTGTGATGTCTTGATGAGCAACTTACGCCATGATTGCTAGAAAATCTACAAACCTTTGTATTTTAAATAAAGATTTATTTATTTTTCTTTCACAGGTGGTAATAAAACCTTAATTTTTGTGTACACAAATGGATAATATTTGCATAGAAGATAGGTTTCTTCTGGAAAGAATGATAATGACTCAGTATCCATGGCATACATCTGTCTAATGCAAATTTGAGCTGAATTGCAAGTGGTACAACTGTTTAATGAATGTGCCCCAAATGTTTATTGCCCACAGTGACCCCTGTCCTTTTCTTCAATTGATTATCAATAATTTGCAGGACATTTATGTATTTATTTATTTATTTAGCCTACAAATATAGAGTTTAATAATAGATCTGAAACAGTTGTTCATTTATTGTTTACCTGTCTGTATCATAGCAACGTTCCACAGTGGCATCCATGATGCACAGACAGGAGACAGTGGAATGCCTGAAGAAATTCAATGCCAGGAGGAAGCTTAAAGTAAGAAACACAGAGTCATGCAAATGCACATTCGCACAACATTCTAACATACTAATGACTAATAACCACAAAAAAGCACTTTTTAGCACTTCATGGGGCTGTTACCCATTATAAATGTATTTGATTGTGAAAAGTATTCTCTATAAGAGATGGATGGGGGGTAAGGGTTTGATTTTTATGAAAAATTATGAAGAGAATTTTTACCATATGTAGAATAATGTGCATTATATGCAAAAAGAGCAGGACCATTAAGAAAATAAATAATGCATTTTTATTTCATATTGACTTTAGTCCTTGTGGGTTTTTAGCCTGAATTACATAATTTAAAAGGCTTAACTAGATTAATCGTTATCCACTAGCATTGATTAATATTTTACACAGCTACAAAGACTCATGATTGATCTTTGCCTTTCTATTCTTTCTGGATTGTTTTAGGGTGCTATCCTTACTACAATGCTTGCTACACGGAACTTCTCAAGTAAGAAACTCTTCAGTTTACTTTGCATTTGCTTTTTAATAGTTGTTCTTTGAATCATGTCAAAAAGTTGGAGTTATGCTTTTTTTATGTTTGAGAAGATGTAAAGCATCTTAGATCATACAGAAGATTTTAACATTTTCATTGAAGTAGGGCTGTAAATATTGTTGATTTAAGGTCAGATTGGCCTTGTGCAATTACTAAACTGTGAAAGGCTAGGATTTAATTAAATAAAATTTTAGTGTGCATATACTTATTTCAGTGTCATGTTTGCATTTTTGTGCTATAAGCTTGTGATATCCAAAGCACCAGCAAAATTACATATTTATTATATCACAGTTCAAATAGCAATCACAATGCTTATCAAAATAATCATGATTTTATTATTATTATTATTGTTATTTTTAAATTGTGCAGCCCTATAACAAAGTGTTTCAAAAGTAGTATTTCCCTGTATTGTGAATAATTTTTGTCTTATTACAAAATCAGGGTCTTACTGACACAAAAATATTTAATTTGCTTCTTAATCATATTTCATTACATTATGCAAATCTTTGATTACGATTCATTCAGGGTGTTTGATTTTGAGGCCAATGGATCATGAGTGCGTGAAGCACAGTGATTGAAACTGTCATATTTTGTACTATTTTTAACTTTAGTAAACGCTAACCTTGTCTGCCCTTAAGCCTTTCCTTTTTTATCCCTCTTTATGTTCACAATTATTCTTTTCATTTCACTCAACAGGCAAGAATCCATACAAGAAGCCTGATGGTGTTAAGGTAGGTTACTGTATGTAAACCTAAGCTAAATATTAAACATTGACACATACTTTATGTGCCACGGACATTAACTCTTATTTTTGCCTAGAGAAAAAAAAAATCAAGAATATTAATTAGGTGACATACCTTTCACCCAGTTGTATTTAGTAAGTGATTTGCAGCAGGTAAATGGGCATGAACCATAGTAGTATTCCCACTGTGTATGTATTGATGCTTCACCCCTGGACCTACACTAAACATATCACAGAGCTGTTTTATTTTGGGCCAGTAAATTAGCATACCACCCAGAATGCTGTAGCTTCGTGGCAGTGAGTGCATAGGCAAGAACTACTCACTTTTTTTTTAATAGTGTTTTACTCATAATCTATAATGCCCACCAGGCACATTGCCACTGTAGCTCCTAACTTTATGCGTACACAATTTTGATTAACTTTTTACACTCTCTTTATCTGTCTTTACCTCCCCTCTTTTTCTAATGATTTCTTACATGCATACACTCCCATGCATACACATAAATAATCATTTACACTGAAGCTTGCTCCTGGTTCCTGGTCAGCAATTGCACATGCATGTTTGCTTAGCGTGTTTAATGAGTGAGCATGTGCATGTGCACACATTAATGCTCTTTTGGTTCAGGGCTTCAGAAAGGATTTCTGGAGGGTGGGTCAGCTCCAGTGGGCACATATAGACACAGATTTTATTTTTTTTGGCTGGGTTTATATACATTGTTTATGTATGCCTATGTATATAATGTAAATCCTGAAGCGCCTCTTTTTATAAACAATGCTCATTGTCTACATACTTGTTTGCTTTCAGTATTCACATTACTAACATTTTTTAATTCTCCCTTTTTTAATAAAAAATGAGGTCCAGCATTTTAGGGTCACTGAGTAACCCTTATCTTTATATCTCACACTCCAATTCACAGCTGTGTCTCCAACTCATATCAGCTAACACATGGGTTGTGCCTTTCAAACCCTGTGAAAGCAGTGTTAATCTGTCCTGAATGAGTTTTGGAACAGTGTTTTAAAGGAGACATATTATGCCCCTTTTTACAATATGTAATATAGGTCTCTGGTTTCCCCAGAATGTGTCTGTGAAGTTTCAGCTCAAAATACCCCATTTAGCATATTTTTCTCAAACTTTCGCCATGGCATTAGAGCTGGTAAACAGTTATCGCTTGCAAATCACATTGATGGCACCGTGGGTGGAAATTTACAGATTAAGGGGTGGTAATATTATAATGAGATCCCTTTGCCACGTCACTAAGGGAGCGAAATCTGACGCGCTCGCTCCTTGGTTGGTAGATACACCGGGGACCTGATTATAGCACTTAAAACCTGTAAAAGTCAGATTTTCATGATATGTCACCTTTAAGTTATAGGCTGTATCCAAAATTGTATTCAATATTAGGCTTAGAGTGTCTGAAAGTATCAAAGTAGGCCTATGTTGGAAGAACATATGTCAAATATGCCTTGATTTTTAAGGGATTTAAAAAAAAAAAAATTAATAATAATAATGCAATTATCTCAAATAATATTGGAGTTAGTGATACATTATGGTGATATGGAAATATGTATGGTTTGAAAGGTATGAAATCTGTACATTTATATATCAGTTTGGTGTAGTGAGAAGGCTAATTGTGTTTGTGTTTGTGTGTGTGTGTGTGTGTGTGTGTGTGTGTGTGTATATATATATATATGTGTGTGTGTGGCTAATTGTGTTTGTGTTTGTGTGTGTGTGTGTGTGTGTGTGTGTGTGTGTGTATATATATATATATATGTATGTGTGTGTGTGTGTGTGTGTGCAGAAAAAGCTGGATATGTTTATAGTAGTTGCAAGTTAGAGTTATAAGTTCATTATGCAATAATATGGAAATCTTTGTTTTGTTTTTTGTTACATTTATAAAATTTTAGTTAAGAGAAAAGCCTAATTTCTATTTTGTACTGTGTATCACCGCCATGGTTAAATGATGCATATAAATGGCAGGGTTTATATTATTTTGGTTATATCACCCACACTTGGGCAGATTAACTGAAAAGTTAAAGGGTTAGTTCACCCAAAAATGAAAATTAGCCCACAAATTACTCACCCTCAAGTCATCCTAG
>NW_015538004.1:60836-72114 GCF_001515605.1 Sinocyclocheilus anshuiensis
GTCTTTGATCTTTCAAGCTGTTTAATGCCACTCAGCGGGTGTTGCATGCATCAGTCCAAAAGAAGTTAAATAAAAAGCGGCCATCCATAAAAAGAAGTGTCTCACACGGCTCCGGGAGGGGAGAACAAAGGCGTCCTGTAGCGAATCGATGTGTTTTTGTAAGAAAAATATCAATTTTCAAAATGTAATAATCACTTTAATGTAGCTTGCACCAACAGTCCTACACGGAAGCAGCTCCGGGCGGATGACGTATGAGTTCAGCGTAGCATGAAAATGAACGTGAAAATGAACGTTTGTTAACAGGAGCAAAGGAAGCAAAGTTTCCTTACTTTAGCAAAAGAAAACCAGTCTCCTCTTGGCTTATATCGAAATCCTCCAATTCTTCTTTACAAATCCTTGTTTTGTACTTTTAATAAGTGACCGTAGTTTTGTTTTGATCTCTCCCCTGCACTTCCGCGTGCGTCACTTCTGAGTGTTTAAAGTATTGCCATAATACTTATACAAAATGCATAATATATAGAACATCGTGCAAAATATTCAATTCAAGTTTATTTTTATAGCGCTTTTCACGATACAAATCGTTGCAAAGCAACTTTACAGCAAATTGAGTTTCTACAATATTTAGTGGTAGCTTATCAGTGGTAACTGTCAGTTAATGTACATATGGCAAAAATGTACGGAAAAATCAATTAAAGACATAATCAAAATATCTTGCATATCATTGTGTGCAAGCCAAATTCTTAAAATGTATGCTTATGTTGCAGTCAGCCATAGAGGGAAATGGAATAAGTGTAGGCTAAAACTAGTCTGTCTTATGATTTAGTACAGTGGTTCCCAACCCAGGGGTCGCCACCTCCAATATGGGTTGCTAAACATTTAGAAGGGGTCGCCAAGCTCACTCTAGTTTGGGGGTTACAAGTAGGAATAAAATGGTTACAGTGTGACGATAAACCGCTATAACGTTTCCAATGGTTAGTTTTACCATTTAATATTTTAATTATCATTAAAAACATATTTGATGTTTTGAACTCACGTAAATACTGTCCAGTATTAAGCAACAGTCTTATGCAGGCACAGCATGCAGCATAGAACCACTGATCTAGTAGTCTAGAAAGGAAGGGGCTATCAATAAGGATGCTTAGAATAGAAGTTACTTTAAACCAATCAAATTGAAGAAAACATGCAACTAGGGCTGTCCTCGACTAAGGATTTTTCTGGTCGACTAGTCGGACTACTGGACTACTAATCGCACGTTTATTAAAGGGGTCATATGATGCGATTTCAATTTTTCCTTTCTCTTTGGAGTGTTACAAGCTCTTGGTGCATAAAGAAGATCTGTAAAGTTGCAAAGACTAAAGTCTCAAATCCAAAGAGATATTCTTTATAAAAGTTAAGAGTCAGCCACACCTACCTAAAACGTGACGCTGTGTTTCGTTGTGAAAGCGAAACTACTTTGTTTGGCCTTCCAAAAATGGACACGACTAGAAATCAGTGGTTAAGTTGTATTTACAACACTGTTCCCGAACACTTCAACCCAAATGGTAAGGGGCGTAACATTTCCGTCACACGCTTGAGGTATTCGGCCAATCACAACGCACTGGATAGCTGGCCAATCACAGCACACCTCGCTTTTTTAGAATGATGAGCTTTGTAAAAATCGACACGTTTCAGAAAGGCAGGGCATAGAGGAGAAACAATAATGTACAGTATGTGGAAAATATCGTGTTTTTTGAACCTTACACCACATAAACACATTTCATTACACCAAATACACAAAATAATGTTCTTTTTAGCAGCATCATATGACCCCTTTAATAAACCATTTAAATCATTATTATGAGCCTTTAATTGCCTATGTAGCCTAATATGCGCTCAAGCGCACAAATAAAGCTTGTCACAGTGCCCCGGCAGAAGTAATGGTTATGATTGTGTCAGTGAAAAACAGTAAGGAGACTGCATTAATATTTTAATAATTGTATAAACTAGTGCTTTCTTTGTTTTCAGTTTAAGAGATGAAGTCGGCGACACTGACTCGTCATCTCCGCAGTACTGCTGCGCCTTTATGCATGTTTCATACGGATTACATAATCTGACAATATTTGTTTTCCATTTGAATTGGTTCATTTGAAAGTAGATATTTCACTCTCTATACATATATTTTTCATGTCCGTAAGGTAAAGACATACACAGAGTTTTGCGCCCAAGTTCACAGAGAACGAGACGGCAGAAAGAGCACCCTGTTTGCTTTCATTATTTCACAAAAGCACGATGTGTTTTTATTGTGAATGCACACAAAGAAATCTTTACAGATTTGAAAGATGTATTACTCTTATATGTATGAGCAAAAATGACAAGTAGCCTATTTTAAGAGCAAGTGAGCGCAGTGGCGCCTCCATCTGTCCTGCAGTGAGCGCTACTGTTCAGCTCCACGCTCCGCACAGACACAAGAGCACACATTGAGTGGCCATGTAAAGTTGCTAATATTTACATATTTCAGATGATAAGCCATATTTGAGGTTGATGAATGATAGGTGAGCGTTTGGATGTCCTGCCCGATGTACTGTATTACCACATAGACCAGCCGTTAACGATCTGTTCGTCACAGACAAACTTTCATTATTTCACAAAAGCACGATGTGTTTTTATTGTGAATGACTTCGCATTCACAGACTTCGCCTGTGGAATTTTTTTTTCTGCGACTAATAAAATGTTGGTCGACCAAGCCTCTTCTGGTCGACTAACGATTAGTTGACTATTAGGGGGCAGCCCTTCATGCAACCTTGCAATTTATGTATTGACTTCACTATAGAGCAGTGGTTTTCAATCCCAGTTTTCTCAGCAGATGTCTCGGGTATCTTGAGGCAGATACACCGGGTAACTCAAGTCAGGCACTCTGATTTGGGGTCTGGCAAATCTCAGGTGTCTGGTTACTTAAATCAGGTGCATTGAGTCCAGGCAGATGGAGTGTCCATCCAAAGGCAGCAGTAGTTCGTCCTATGTGTGGTCTGTTATAAAAGTTTGAGATGTGGGTTTTGCTCCATTGAATATCCCTTGCCGGTTCACTGGCACATGTTCTGATTTGAAGACATTGGACAGCAACATTAAACACTGTCCGCAGCCATATCACCCAGTAGCCCAAGACTGGTTGCCCACTGAAGCTAAGCAGGGTTGAGCCTGGTCAGTACCTGAATGGGAGACCTCCTGGGAAAACTAGGTTGCTGCTGGAAGAGGTGTTAGTGAGACCAGAAGGGAGTGCTCACCCTGTGGTCTGTGTGGGTCCTAATGCCCCAGTATAGTGACGGGGACACTATACTGTAAAAAGCACCGTCTTTCGGATGAGACATTAAACCGAGGTCCTGACTCTCTGTGGTCATTAAATATTCCATGGCACTTCTCATAAAGAGTAGGGGTGTATCCCCGGTGTCCTGGCCAAATTCCCTCCACTGGCCATTATCAATCATGACCTCATAATAATCCCCATCCACTGAATTGGCTCTATCTCTCCTCTCCACCTGTAGCTGGTGTGTTGTGAGTGCACTTACTCCATTTTACTGTGGCTGCCGTCGCATCATCACACTGGTGGTGGGTGAGGAAAGACCCCCCTCATGATGATTGTGAAGCGCTGTGGGTGTAAAGCAATACACAATAAAGCGCTATATAGATGCCTCATTCATTCATTCATTCATTAAACTGGGCCTGAGCTGAATCTAGCAGGCTCTAGAAGCCTCAAGATAAGTATACCAAGAGTAGGAAGGAATGTGAAAAGATGAATATTAATCTAGATTCCATTCAATTAATTTAAAGCAGAATTGTATAAAAATGGTTTTAGAGGTGTCTTCATGAATATATTGTGTTTTCTTGATTAAAAATATCAGTATTCAGTCTAAACTTAAACTGAGTGAGTGTGTCTGAGTCCCAAACAGTGCAAGGAAAACAGTGCTATATCCAACAGTGCTACATGTTGGACAGCACAATAGAATGGCACAAGTAATGAGGACTAAGACCATTCAAAGATTTGTGTGTGATGAGCATAATCAATGAAGCAATCAATGAAGTGATTATAAAACTGGACTGATATAGTAATATTTATTGGTTCTAGTAAGCACTATAGCTGCTAACTGTTTTGATCCTACAGGGCACCCACGCGGTTGCACATTAAATCCAAAGCCAGATTATATTCAGAGGATCCAATAACTGGGTAACTTGGTCCAATAACTAATACTTTGTTTTGTCAAAATTGAGAAGAATGAAAAGACTAGCCATCCATTTTTTGATATCACAAATACACTTGGTAAATTGAAAGGTTTCATTAGGTCTGGAGGAGATATAAATCTGCGTATTGTCTGTTTAACAGTGGAAACTATTGCCATGGTTCCCAATAATGTCCCCCTAAGGAAGCATAGAAAAGTAAAGGACCTAATACTGAGTTCTGTGGCACTCCATACATTACTTGTGTTCTAACTGACACCTTGTCATTAACACAAAGAAACAGATAGAAATTGGATAGGGAGGACCTGAACTATGCTAATGCCTGCCCACAAATTCCAGCTTAATTCTTGAGCCTATCCAAGAGAATGTCGTAGGCTATAGCAGTCAGAGTATGTGAGCAGAGTGGAGTGAGAGCAGAGCGAGGAGTGGAGAGGTGTGATTTTTGACTGGAACGGGGAGTGGATTTTTGAAAGTCAGAGCATGGTGGTTTTCACTCGCTCAGAGAGCGCTCCACTACCGCTCCATCACAAGCACAATTAATGCCAACAGCCCATAATATAACTGCATTTTATCAAGAATTCACGCATTAAACATCATTAGCTAGCTTGACAGATATGTACTGTAGATCACTCAAATCAGAAAGAAGGTGAAGGTTATAATGACAGCGATGGAGGAATGCGGGAGGTTATATCTCAAGCATGTTTGTTTGTAGCATGTGGATACTCAATATTGATTGGGTGAATTCACATTTTAAACCGTTTATTCTACAGGTAGTTAATCTCCACTCTAAACCAATGTGCTGCCTGCTATATTGCTGCACATGTGCACAACACACAAGCTCACACATAATGTTGATTTGATCAATGCTGTCCTTTGATTTATCAGCTTAAAAACTGAAAAGTTATAGCATTTTATTTCTAAGTTAAAGTCATTAAATATAGACTTGGGATAATTGTAGTGTTCCAATAAAACATGTTAAAACTATTATTCTAGTATGGCGTATTTGTTTTTCCTTTAAAGAGCAGGTCATATGGTATTTTAAAGTGTCCTAATATTGTGTTGGAGTCCTCTACAACAGGTTTAAATGCATCTAAGGTCAGAACTACCATTGACAAAGCACCTTTACATAAAACAATAATATGTTGCTCCAATCCGTTCTTATAATAATGAAGACCCCACAACAACATCCAAAGAACTGCAGGCCTCATTTGCCTCAGTTAAGGTCAGTGTTCATGACTCCACCATAAGAAAGAGACTGGGCAAAAATGGTCTGCATGGCAGAGTTCCCACTGTATAGTCCATCAAAAAATTAATGGCTGCCTCAAGGGAAGAGGATTTTGAAAGGTTTGGTAGGATAATTTGATGGCGATGAAAAGTCTTTGCTGCTTCATGCTGTTTAAAGATCTAGTTGTTTCCCTGGGAATCTGTGAATGACATGAACTGCTCTACAAGATTATTCTCTTGCAAACTGTAGAAGTCACACTTTTATGCATGTTTACGGAAGTCCTGAGAGGCCATGTATTATTTTCTTTTTCTTTCTTGTTTTCTCATAATCACAACTTAATTTTCTTGTGATCTCAACATAAGTTGTTTTCTTGTGATCTCAACATAACAAAATTTGTTTTGTAGTTATCATGACTTAATATTTTCTCGGGATCTCGACAAAACAAAAAGTGTTTTTCTCATTGAATTAATTTTATGATATAACAAAAGTAGGTCTGCAACTAACGATTATTTTGATAATCGATTAGTTGGGCAATTTTTTTTTCCTGCCCAATGCTTTCAACAAACATGCCAAATGCATGCTATGAAAGCGTATTGTATGGTGAATATATCTATATCTATGCTATACATTGTGTAAAAGAGTTATAAAGCTCAGTTCAAATGGACAGTTTAAATAGACATATGGACAAAGGACAGTTTAATTCCCTATATTAAAAATGAAGATAATAATGATGAAGATAGTAAAGAAAAACACAAACTCAGTGTTAACAGATAAGAGGAATGTTCTGCAGGAACATGCACATTCACTCTGAACACAGTAACCTGTTACTGTCATTTCTTTATTCTGTACATGTAAAAAAAAAACATACATTTTCAATCACACGCAGTTTTCATTTTACAGTTACTATCATAAAATACTTAAATTACTTGTTTGACTTTTAAACCTAAATTTAACATCGAATAATAATATTAGCAAAATTAATATTATTGCACTGAATATTAATTTGCTCCCTCTTTACTGTGTTCTGTTTGACGTGCATACGCGCGCTGGCGCTCTTTTAGTGAAGTCTAAAGTTTAACGCAGACTGTCAGGACGACCTTTCATGCAAAATAGAAACACGTACTCGCGTGAATATGTTACACTCGGTGGACAGTAACGGAGTAGTTTTACTTTGTTACTGTACTTAAGTACATTTTTCAAGTATCTGTACTTTACTGGAGTAGTTTTATTTTGAGTAACTTTTACTTTTACTTCACTACATTCCAAAGCATAAGATCGTACTTTTTACTTCACTACATTTCATAAAACATATTGTTACTCCTTATAATATATCATGTGCTCCGACACGCAGAAGCGGTGTCTGATTCAAGAACGAACTGATTCTTTACAATGAACCTTTTAAATCGGTTAGCAAATCGCACCAAACAATTCATTCACGAATTAGAATGAACTGAATGCAGCTGTTCTCGAGTCGACAACTTACTGATTCAAATTAACCTTTTAGTGCGAGTCTCCAGTGAACTGAATTCACAAGTAAGAACCAGGAGATCTTGTGCGCGCAACTGATGCTGCTAAAAGTTACTAATGTCGAACTTTAGGATTAATTATTGTAAATGAAAATCATATTTAGGTCACAACTGTCAGTTGTATCAATTGTTATATTGTTTGGATTAACTAGCCGAGTAGACAGATATGAATGTTTATTCATAACCATACTGAAAATAAGTAAATATTGTTAGCTGATGCTAACTGTCTAGCTAACAAGCTTGCTGGTGCTAAGTTGAGGTAATTTTTAGATATAAAGTCCAAATATTTGTATTCAACCACCTAGATAGATTGCATCTGGGGGAAAAAGAAAGGATGTGATGTTCAGAACATAGCAACTACAGTAATTATCAAAGTGGGAAGTGATGCCCTCTGGGGGCATTTGGCCAGGGGTGTTTTTACACCACAGACAAGGTTTGAGAAGAAAAAAATCATTATGAAAATATAATGATATTTTTCTTAAAATGTTCTTCTTAACTTCAGGCCTTATTCTAATGTCATATATAACTGTGATGTTCTGCAAAACAATAGGCTTTAAAACACCTTTTTCTTACTGGTGAAAATCAGATGATCAAATCTGTTTTCTCTCAGGTACATCGCAGTGTAAGCTTCACAGTGAACATTACTACATCACTCTCGTCAACGTAGTCCATATCAACAACAAAAATATATCTTGACTCGTATAGTGGTTATTTTGGGAAAATCCCAGGTATTTTGAGCAGTAGGATTATAAAAAATATGTGCTAATATAAAATTAAATTAAGTAGCCTATATAAAATTGAAAAATAAATCTATCTATCTGTACTTTTTTACTTAAGTACATAAAAAATAGAGTACTTTTGTACTTTCACTCGAGTAAAATTGAAAAAGGAGTACTTTTACTTTTACTGGAGTAACATTTTATCATACGTATCTATACTTTTACTCAAGTACTTGATTTGTGTACTTCATCCACACTTACAGAAAAGGATATAACCGTAAAATGCAGATTATGCTCAGAGGAATCATATCTCATACATTAAACAGCACACGCATCTGTCAAAGCTCCTGACAGGACAAGCAGTGTTTAACATTATGCTAATGCATTAGCTTGAAGTTGAAAATAAAACATTCTCATGTTTCGGGCTGCTTGGATCACGCAGCAGGATTCCTGCAGCAGCTCACTGTTTCATCCGCTATAGTTTTAGATGCACTTTGTCCACAGAAATGCTTTATTCACTGCTGTAAATTGACGCGACTCTCGGAAGTTTTCCGTGTGCGGTGGGCAGATGCAACTAATCGATAATGACATTCGTTTTGTCGATTATTTTCATTATCGATTATTATCGATATTTATCGATTAGTTGTTGCAGCCCTAAACAAAAGTAGTTTTCTCATTATCCTGACTTATGCCGAGTTCACACAGCACGATTTTAGCACAATTTTTCACACGCTGACAGGTTTTGCGAAATCGCCGACAAATGCCCGAAATCGGAGGCAAATCGGTGCTCGTTCATGCGAATGACAATCAGGCAGTGTGAATTATCAAAGATGCGATCTGAGGGAATCGCCGACGCGTCGCCGACGCCCGCAAAATATTTGGCATGCTAAATATCTGGAGCTGTCAGCGATTCACAATCACGCAGTGTGCAATGATTTCTGACTGAAAACGTCTCAGGTTACTTATGTAACCATGGTTCCCTGAGTAGGGAACGAGACACTGCGTCCTCTAGGGATCGCTATTGGGAACGCCTCGTCGTGACCCGTGTGTGAAGCATACATTGAAAAAACACCAACTCGTTGGCCGGCGACAGCCCGGCGATGACCTACAGCCAATGACAGACCAAGATACAGGGCAGAGGGAAGTTCGGGGAGGAGTTATAAACCAGAATATCAGTATTTTAATTGATATATGAACAATTCTATCATACAGAAACAAGAACAAAGATTTGCTTGACCAGCCAGAAGAGCATAACAGTTACTGCAAAATTATTTACCTGTTCTCTGCATCTCCCTCCTGCATAATCTGTTTTTCTTTTTCTCCTTGTAGCTGGAAATCAGCTCACAGACAATTTGCGGGCTATATATATATATTTTAATAATTCCAGTCTTGCTCGAGAACTCCGGTCTGACGCATGCGGGTTCTCGCATTATTTCCTTAACACTTCTCGCATGTGTTTTGTTGTGAAACGTAGTTTGCGAACCAGACAGAGCTGTCGGCGATTCTTCCTATATTGTGAAGTCATGCAATGTGAAACCCCCTGTCGCCGATCCATCGTGCAATGTGAACACAGCAGCAACTGAATGCTACCCCAGATAGTCACGCAGTGTGAAAACAACGGCGATCCGACGAGTTTGGAAATCGTGCAGTGTGAACTCGGCATTAATTTTCTCGTGATCTTGACATAAATGTTGTTCTCCAAGTTACACAACTGCGGCACTAGATGGCAGTATAGACCTGAAAATAACTGATGGGATATATATATATATCCACCTTACTGTGTTCATATTGGCCCAGATTGTAGGCTACGCATTTGGGACAGAATGAAGACCTTATTTCTTCGTGATCACTATAATTTTTGCAGTATTGTGTTTGTTACTGACAAGCAAATTGTTAAATGCTTGAATCAATATGATAGTTTCACTACCGCAAGAGCATTCCATGTGATACTAAACGTAATGCTTATTAAAACTAATGTTGATGTCACTGTATAGTATTCTGTTTGCATCTATCTTTATTTGTGCATCTTTGAAGTACCTGATTGTTTGTTAATAAGCGGGGATTATGGTGCTTATCTAGGACGTGCTTCAACAACGTATTTTTTGTTGTGTATTTGTAATGTGCATTTTTGTTCTAATTTTTAATCTTTATTTTTAATCATTAAATGTATATTTACATAACTTTTGTTATGTCGTGATAACGAGAAAACAGCTTTTGTTATGTTGAGAAAATTAAGTCGTGATCACAAGAAAACAAATTATTTCGAGATCACGAGAAAATTAAGTCGAGGTAATGAGAAAACAACTATTGTTATGTCAAGTTCACAAGAAAATTAAGTTGAGATAATGAGAAAACAATTATTGTTATGTCGAGATCACGAGAAAACAAGAAAGAAAAAAAATAAAATAATGCATGGCCTCTTAGGACTTCCGTACCTGTTAAGACTTTTATGGCTTTTAAATAACTTGTAATTTCCACAGCATAATTCGGACAGAATTGTGAAATTTTTTTTGCACAAATGACAGTTTCCAATGAAAATTTGGATTATTTGACGTCCGATTTTGCTGTAGTTGAGGAATAGCCTAATTAATTGTTGTCAAGGTAAATCATTATGATCAAATATGCTAATGAACTATTCCATAAACATCCATGTAACGTGAGCTGTGTAATTTCAGTTTAATTTTTTGATTTTAGATGAATGGAATTTGACATTTCCCTTGCTTGTTTAAAGCTTTGTTTGTCTGCCTCTGTCCCCTCCCACCTATAGATCAACAACAAAACCAACATAATCACCAGCCCTAAAGAATCTGCCCCCTCTCCTGCTCTGGTATTTTGTCTGTATGACTGTTTATCAGTTGCTTTTTCTTACCACTGGCTTCACATCTCTCTCTCGCTCTCTCTCTCTCTCTCTCTCTCTCTCTCTTTTTTGTTAGCATGCCTTTTCTCTTTTAAATTAATTCAGCACCTTCTTCATGTGTGAAATCCTGCATTAAAATAATGCAGTCAGTCAAATAATTAGCAATATTCTGGAAATGTGACTATGTATTGTTCTTCATTGACATATGAATGCAGAGAGAAAAAGTCCAAAGTAAGTATTTTAAATAATGGTAGCAATTATGGTGACAAAAATTTGTACTCTGGGCTAGAGTGCTAAATGAAGTATTATGTAATATTTTGTCTTTTTACAACATTCAAGTAAACATATAAATAAGCACATGTGTATACATTATTAAATATAGAACAGTTATATTTAATAATTTACCGATTTTAAATATACTTTATTTAATGGTTTAATTTAAAAGAAATCCTAAAATTCTTAAAGGGGTCCTAGTATGCTTTTTTACAAAGTCTTGATTTTGTTTTGGGGTTGTACTAGAACATGCTCTCATGCTTGGTGGTTCGGAAAATGCATTATTTTTCACATAATTTACATTATTAAAATACCTAATCCGGCACTGTACTCCCTCGTGTTGTGGAAGCTGTCCTCAGTAAAGTGCGCAGCACACAATAGCAAATTGGGGTTATAATGCTCAGGAACAGAGTTAAAAAATAAATTGCAACCACTGTTTCCTGACATCATCCGCTTTCGGAAGCCCAAA
>NW_015538004.1:72166-80909 GCF_001515605.1 Sinocyclocheilus anshuiensis
TCTCCCTTTGGAGTGGACTTTGAGATTTGTAACTTTCTAGATCTTTTTTATGCCCAAACATACACACTACACACTGACTAAAATTAAAAAAGTGAAAAAGCATAATAGGACCCCTTTAATCAGATATGTCCATTGGTGTCATTAGTCTATGCATATGCAAGTTTCATGTAATCATTATTCAGTAATCACAACACATTGTATACAAAAAACACCTGTGTGGTGTACTAAATAAATAAGACTGCTCCATTGTACAGCTGTTTTTGTAGTATATAGTAGTATATGTAGACCATAGTTTGAAATGTTTAAAAGCAATGTACGTGATTTTTTTCCTGTTAGCAAGTTTCTATCTTTTTCCAAATTTGTCGTGCTGATAGTTTGGTATATATTTTAGTAAGGGTTTTGTGCTTGTTACTGATTACCCCACAATAAGAAACATTTTCATGTTCTTAAAATTGACCTTATATAGTAATTTAGTAATAAAGTATTTTTGGGAGGTTCACTTCATGCGGTGCTCAAGACCTCTCGATGTAACCTTTGGCCGGTGCTCGTGTGTTTGCTAACTGACTGTTCTTTCCTTGTTCATACATGAACTAACCATGTTTTTAAAAGGTGCATCATTGAACGTGTATTAAGAGTGGACATTGTCAACAGTTTATTTTGTATGGATAAATGCTGGACTCATGGATGTTTTTTTTTTTCTGCACTAAAAGTTAAAAGTTTAACTTATCAATTAATTGTTTTTAAAAGAATTAATATATATTGACACAATTTATATTTGTCTACAAACCTAATGTAATTTAAGCACAAGCCATTAATAATAAAATAATTTGATTTGATTTAAGCAACATAGAGTAATACAAATTCAATTAATTTGTTAATCAAAACACACACACGCACACACACACACACACACACATATATATACATGTTTCTCTTGGACACCAACCATTGTAGGCTATGTAATGAGTCATTTGGTTTAATCATCAAAACACAACAGAATGGTGTCCTTACAATTTGGTAATTTTAGTGATTAGTTGATTGAATCAAATTATTCAAGATACATGTTTTAAATTGCTCTTTTGAATGAAGTGGTACAGTACTGTAATGTACAGCTTCACTTACAACATCGTCTACTGCTAAAGTTCTTTAGTAAATTCTTTCCATGAATATGGTGCACTTTTTTTTTAAACATTAGTGGCATTATCTTTCACATAAATTGCATGAGAACTTTTGAAGATAAACTGCTATCTACCATAATACATTTATTTGACTGTCAGCCTTTTCTGAAGGTTAAGCACTGTCCATTTATTAAAAAAGTTCCAGGCCCTATTTTGTACCATATTTGTGGAAAGTGGCGGTTAGATGAGCACATGCAGGGCAGTAACATCTAGGCTGCCACCGACTCAACATGTAATGCTTGGTGTCCTTTAACTCTTCAACTCACTACTACTTTTTCTGACACCCTTTATCTCTTGTTATTCTGTTTTATCTGTCTTTCTCTCCCTATGCACCTCTATATCAGGAGCCTCAAACTACTGTTATCCAAAATCCCACTGATGGAAACAAGGTATTAAGTGATTGATGAGGATTGAGTGTTATTGAAATTTTAAGATTAAAAGGGGTATTGTGAGTTTGAACTTATTGTCTATGTAGTGCATCTGATGCATGCTGTCTGTTATCACAGAGATAATTCAGTTTGTAAAGACTGTTTGATATCAGTTTGATATAACCTAGCAACCAAGAGGGATGGAATGTTTAAAATCAGAAACGTTAAGCTTGCTGCATGAATTTTTGTATGAATTCTGGATAATTGACCCCATAAAAAGAAAAATCTCTCATTTATTTACCCTGATGTCATTCTTTTGCAGAACACAAAATGAAGATATTTTGAAAAATGTAAACAGTTTTTAAACCATATAGGAAAGTCAGTAAGGTCCAAATTTGTCTAGAAGTATTGAATATTAATCTTTTATTTATTTATTTTTATTTTTATTTTACAAAATAATAGCATCAACAGTGTGATTTATGAAATGTAGTTTGATCTTGATTTAACTTACAATTACGGACAAGCACAATCTGACTACAATAAAATCACATACCAAAAAATTGTACTTTAAAAAAAGATTTTTACTGAATACATTGAGTAATATTCACAGTGCAGGGTGGGAAAATTAAGTGAACCCTTGATTTAGTAACTTAAGATCTTCCTTTAGCATTAAAACCCCACACACTTTTCACACTGGGCACACTTACGGCATTTCAATATGGTCGACCGTCACTCAATGCCTTCATTGCAATTTTGAGAAGACCAACTCTGCAATCAATGCAGAAATCCAAAGAGTTCAAAAATGTATTCTTGCCACTATACCCCAATACTGGAGCGATGCAATGTATCTTGCTTAGACTACTAGAAATAATGCCTGGTTGCAAGTACTGTTTCCCCCCTAAAATATAACATAAAATATAAATATAAATAGGGCTGGGCAATATGGCCAAAAAAATCACAATATAATTTTTCATATCAATCGATATCGATAATTATTGCAATACATTTCATATCTTTATTTCTCTCAAGTTTAAAAGCAGATATAAAGGCAAGTGAAAGTTGTAGAAGCCAGACCATTAATTGTGGTTTTAAACTACTCTTTGTGACAAACACTTCACGTTTTTGAATTCTTTATACTTTTCTTGTCATTTTTCTTTAACAAAATAACATAATTTTTTTAGTTTCTGCATTGATATTGTTTCAAATCATAAAAGTGTTTGCAGTGTTGCCTGACTGCACATTTGACAGTAGCTTGAGTTAACAGTAGTAGTAGCTTGAGTTAGGATGCAGATGTAAATTTATGTTCATTATCACAAATAGTAACATCTGTATTGTAACAACCTCATTTTTGTACGGTGAAATTGAATTTTTCTAATTGTTTGTGTTTTATTAAAATTAACCGTTGGTCTTCCATAGTAGCATACATTTACTGTAGATCATATAATAACCACAGTTAAAACCACACATATAGCACCTCAATACCATGGTAAAATGTAACTATGGTTTCTAGGTATCTGTGTAAAAAACAGTAGTGTAAATATATTTAGTATAAATACACAAATGCTAATCAGCTTAATGACAAAAACATACTGTAATTATTCCATTGCTCCTTTAATACATTTAATAGGCCTACATATCTACATGTATTAATTTAATAAAATTCGATATCAGTATCCCACATTTCTGCCACAATACCATGGTGCAGTTGTTACATGGTGCAGTGAGTAAATCCATGGTAAATTATGACGATTTGTTAAGAAATAGAACACCACATGATGTCGAAGTGTTATAATCTTATACTTTTCTGGGTCAATCATCACATTAACAGAATTTCTATCCTATCCAGAACAACATTGATATAATGGATCTAGTCAATTAAACTGCAATGTGAAATAAGGTTTTGAACCTTCTGGAAAAAGGTGGTTTGCTGGCCAAACTAGTGTTTATCTAAACCATAGCACCTCTATCAATACATGGAGGTCAGTTAACCACTTCATATCACAGGCTGGTTTCAGTTTCTTTTTACAGCAGGGGGGTTAACATTTCTGGCTGTTTTTAATTATCATTTAACTTGAGCCTATGTAAAATTCAAATTATTAGTAAGATACTATTTAAATTATTTGTTTGCATGTATTTTTGTTCTTTTTCAGGAATCATCAGAGAGTGCCAACACCACTATTGAAGATGAAGACATTAAAGGTACCGTTGAACCTAACACAGACTTCAATTGTACAATGTTGCATAAGGCTACGTCCACATGAAGCCAGAGCTTTCCCTATCCGATCTTTTTTTTCCGCTCTTCTCAAGAAATATCTGCGTCCACACGAAACCGACACAAAACGATGTAGTATACATGCCAGATCAGCATGTGGCGCTGTAATTCTGCCACAGAGATACACTAAAACTGGAGAAGAATACCTGGACTATACGCATAAACCTTACATTTACATAAATACATTTATTAATCTCTGTTAATGGTAGTTAATAAAAAGACAATCGTTCAGTGTTTGTTCATGTTTTTGTTGCTGTTACGTGACGTAGCGGTGTCTGACTAGGGGTGAGACGTGGGCTGATGACGTCATCGTTTCAGAAAATATACTGCATTCGCTGCATTTTCAGATTTATGCACTCTGGGACCCGGTTTCAAAAAATATCGGTTCCACTCACCCAAAACACCGGATCCGTCTGGACGAAATGCCTATACGATACAAAACTTATGCATATACAGCTAAACGCGTCTCCGTGTGGACGGGGCCTAAGTTGGTACTCTGTGGTCCAGCCCGTTGTTGCTTTACATTTACATTTATATTCAGCATAGCCTGAAACATAGCCTGATTCAGGCCTAAAGTACCCCCCCCCCATACATCCCACCAATTTTTAGATTATTGGTCAATAATTATGGGTTTTCAGTTGCCAATTCTTAAAGTATTACTCTCACTAAATAAATAGGTTGAATGCAGCCTTTGGCTGTACTAATGAACTGTGTCATGTGCTAAAAGTGGAAACATACAGAATGAACATCGTTGGTCACCTGTTTCCTACATGTGCACTTTATTATTAGTTTGGCTCACTGTACCAAAATTGGAGGTCACAGTTGGTGAATATCTGTTGAGATGAAACTTTTTATTTTAAGCTTTCTTCTGACATGCCTGCTAACTTTCTGTTCTTATTTTTTGCTGTTATGAGCTTTGAAGGTAGAACAATGATTTTGTCTCTTTAATGCAACTGTGTGATTTTGTGTAATTATGTGTAGATTAGGTTGTGTAACATAAATGCGGGTGACAGTAACAGTTTGTGTGTGTGCATTTGTGCCATGGTTTTTAATGGCATTTAATGTGATTTTAATTTTTTTTTATTATTATTTTGATTCTTAACATCAAGTTGTATAAGGTTGAATCTCATTACACCTGTTAATAACTTGTCATATTTTAAAAGTATTTTAATACCCCATATTTTGTTTGCTTAAAGAAACCTATTTGTACAGTAGGATCTTTTGTATATAAACATCCCACTAACAATTCCTAATCTCTCTCTCTATCTATCTATCTATCTATCTCTCTCTCTCTGTCTCTCTCTCTATATATATATATATATATATATATTGCTTAGATGCACTACAAAAATTGTGCAATTTATGCTAATTAAATAAAAATTATGCAATTATGAAAATTAAATACCAAAATTATGCAATTGGTTCTGGTTTATCTTCCGAATCGAACTCTATAATGTCAAACCCGTAAAGAAGGTTTTCCGGGGTGTTTTGTACATTTCAATAAAAGGCACCAATAGAACTCATAACATAAGTCTGCAAAGTGTGAAAGATGATGAAAAGGGAGATATTTCTGTGCCATTTGCCTTTCCTTTTTCTGTTTCATTCATGTCTTTGTTTTCAGGGGATGTCCTGCAAACAATATGTAAATCTGTTATTCACCTGATGTCATTTCTACTCATTTTATCATTTTCCTCCCCTTTTCAACAACATTACCCTTGCTTTTTACCCTCTCACTATCAATCCATGTCTTCATTTATTTGCTTTCCTGTCCACCAATCTTTCCACACATTCATTCATCTGTCTGTCCATCCATATATCTATCCATCCACTCATCCTGTCCTTGATGTTCTTCCCACATAAATATACCCTCCAAATGCCACATTTACTAGAATCAGTATACCACATGCCTACCGCGTCTCCTAGAATGTACAAATGCGAACAATCTCATTCCCAGCAGTCTTGTTCTTCCACTTCCTCCTCTGTCTCATCCTGCTGGTACCTCCCAAACATGTGGCCTGAAGAAATCTGCTGTAACTGCATTCTCAAAGCCCTCCTGGCACTCTACCTGCTTGTTTTCCTATTTGCCTTTTTGGCATTCCTCTACGTCAGCTCAACAGCCGATTGTGGCCAGTGCATTAATCCCAAGGCTGCTCCCAAACGGTCTCAGCTAATCCAGAGCCACATCACCATTCAGTGTAAGTGACAGCGGAGGGAGACAGGAAGTCATTGCAGTTTTAAAATGGTGTACACCGATAGCTGAACCAATAGATATGATTGCAAATGAGTAAAAATGACTTGATGTATATACTTTTTTCCCCTGGGATTTACAGACACAAGACCTCAGCTGCTGTTAGTTATGCCAAGTAATATCTTATTTTTAGATGCTGGATCTGGCTTTCTACTCAAAGCCGTAACAGAATTTGATGTTGTGTGACTCAGTCAGAAACTTTTTAAGGTGAATTTATGTCAATTTTTGTCAGGTCATATATATCCAGAAGAATATATACTGTAAAAGTGATTCAGAGATCAAGGTTTAGCTATACATGCAGCTCCAAAAATGGTGCAATACAAGTTTCCATAAGGGAATTTTTTTGTACATTCATTTTCTATATAGAGATATTGTTTTGTCTTCATCAATTTTTTTTTTTTAAATGCCTGGGGAGAAAATAAATAAAAAAATTACTTTTGGAACCAAATCTGCTGAAAACATGGGTGATCACTGCACTCTATATTTATGGAATGAGATTTCTTTGTGGATGAGCCTACCCAACATTATACAACAGAACCAAGCAAACAATGGTCACCTGTTGTGGTGGTTGCTGGTCACGACAAAAACTTAAAGGGGTAGTCCACCCAAAAATGTAAATTCTATCCTCATTTACTCAACCTAATGTTGTTCCAGATATGTGTGAATTACTTTCTTTGTTTTCCCTTGATGTCCATTGTATTTTTGTCCACACAATGGAAGTCAGTGAGAACCTAAATGGTTTGGTTACTCAAAATATCTTCTTTCACATTCCACAGAAGAAAGAAATGCATATGTTTGGAACAACATGAGGTTGAGTAAATTATGATAGAATTTTCATTTTTGGATAGACTATCACTTTAACATAACAGATTAAAACCTGCCATTGACAGTGTTCTACACAGCTCCCCAAGATGCTGTATTGTTGGTCAATAGTAAGCATTCTGCTCTTTGGCTTAACTTTATTGGTGGGCTGCAGACACCATGACTATTGAACCACTGACCACAAATGGAATGTATTACCACTAAACAAGACATTTAATTTTGACAATGTATCAGGTTTAAAAAAAAAAGTAATACATAATGTATCATATTGTGACTAACCAAAATCAGTTACAATCACATTATCTATCTTGTTTACAATCAATTACAGTATATGCCTGAACTGCCATTGGATGTCTGAGCATTGTGTTGCTCTTTCTTCTCATTTGCATCAGTCGAATCACCACCTCTCACTGAAATCAAATGACTTTCAGTTGCTCTGAAAATCATTGAGCAAGCCTTGCCATGAGAAAGATAAAAATTGACACTGGTTGGACACAGTGAGTATATATTTAAACAAGATTTCCAGACTCTAAAGCAATACCATTCTCTTTGTCTTATTTCGAGTTTGAAAAGATAGTGTGTGTGTGTATGTGTGTGTGTGTGTGTGTGTGTGTGTGTGTGTGTGTGTGTGTGTATTTGGTGCTGTTATTTTGTCACTGTCACCAAAGCACTGAAGCATCATTGCAAACATATGGGGTTGTTTCTCATTTTGATTGTAAAGTGTCCCTTGAGGTGCTGGTGGAATAAGACATTTAAGGCTATTGTGATGCATTAGTGCCCTCTAGTGGCAATAAAATATAATTGCACAGTATAAAAAAAATAGTAAACTCAAAGATGCTTCATGTCGGAGAGCACAATTTTACAGTCTAACTGGAATACAGGCTTTTTCTGTTTAACTTACAAGATCTATAATAACTATCTATCCTTTAGCATTTCCATTCAATGGCAGTTGTTAGGCTGAAACAAGACCCCACAGAAAACTACCATCTTTTCTCATGGGTGATTGTTTGTGTACTCTAGAGCTGCATGAAAATGATGCCAATGCTGATGGCTGATGGCACCACAAGAGCACATAATCCCAAACCATTCACTAGCACCTGTCTTGAGCTATGAACGGAAACAGACAGGGCAAAATAGTCATATTTTTTTGTTTTTAAGAGCCCTATAAAAATCAGGCACTGTAAAAAAAAAAATGAAATATTTGTGATTCCCTTTCATGGGAACTTCGAACTGCGTCCTCTAGGGGTCGCTATGGGGAACGCCTCGTCGTGACCCGTGTCTGAAGCATACATTGAAAAAACACCAACTCGTTGGCCGGCGACAGCCATGACGTCACTACCGGTGCGACTATAGTATAAATAGGCGCCGGGAGCACACATCATTCTCTTCTTCGTCTTCATTGACTGTTTTGTTTGAAGCGTGCATTTCTGTGGTAAGAGCGATCTCTATTCATCTCATTATGGCGAGCACTAGCAAAGCGTTTAAGGATGTGTGCATCCGTGTTGACGTTGTTTAACATCTGATGACACACGATCTATGCGTTATTTGTTTGGGCGAAGAGTACGCACGCGATGCCTCCGAGGGGGCAATTGGCGTGCACTGCAAACGTTTTTTCCAAGGGAAAAAGCTCCGCTCTCGTTTGTCTCTCTTTTCGAGGAAAGAGGGGCAGCCATCTGCTTCCCCGCGGCTCAGGACCCACCGCTGCTGAGGCACGGAGGAGAATGAGCTCGTGGGGATCTCAGGTGGACCTGGCCGATGAGTTTAAAGAGGGGCTTTCCCTCTCGCGCTCGTCAGCTGTGGACGAGAGTGAGCCGCTGGAGGATGAGGTTATTTCATTAACATTGTCTGATTCAGG
>NW_015538004.1:81203-81392 GCF_001515605.1 Sinocyclocheilus anshuiensis
TGCTTTGCCCACTTTCTAAAATCCACATAAGTGGTAAGTGTGCACGTTATGCTTTGCCCACTTTTCTAAACTCCTATATGGTAAGGGTTACGCGTTATTGATCTCATTCCCTGTCTCTGAGTTGGTTTAGACCCCGGTACCTTGGGCTCCACTCAACTAGTGTGTCTCTGTCGACACACTCTGGAAGCA
>NW_015538004.1:81608-83461 GCF_001515605.1 Sinocyclocheilus anshuiensis
TAGTCGCACCGGTAGTGACGTCATGGCTGTCGCCGGACAACGAGTTGGTGTTTTTTCAATGTATGCTTCAGACACGGGTCACGACGAGGCATTCCCCATAGCGACCCCTAGAGGACGCAGTGTCTCGTTCCCTACTCAGGGAACCATGGTTACATAAGTAACCTGAGACGTTATTTTGAAAGGTAGTCAGTGGAGAAAGAACATTTTGCAGCCAAATAATGCAGTTCGACATACTAGCAGGGGCTAAAGTGGTCATGCTAACGAGCTAAACATTGACTCCTTGCTCTCACCCCCTGACTAGTCCCGTCTACAGTATAATCACATTGGTTCAAAATCACACTCCACATAGCAGTAATAAACACTACATATGTTCTGATATGTGATTTTTGTCACTTCACATAACATTTTGCTTTCAGTGATGAAGGAACAATGTCGCTGAAAACTTGTCACATAGTGTCTGATTAGGACACAGTGTTAGAATCATGAGATGTGGGGGTGTGTAGATGATTTGCTTGTGTGTGGGTTCACTCATGCATTTGCACCTTCACATATTGTGCATATTGTTCACGTATTATGGCAAGTGCTTTACCCAAAAAAAAAAAAAAACAGCAAGTTTCAGTGGTTCACATATGCTTATAAAAAGGTATAAAAAATTATAAAAATGTAGGCACTTTGTTGTTGAATGAACTTTTTATAGCAGCTTGATTTCTATTAAAGGGGTCATATGATGCGATTTCAAGTTTTCCTTTCTCTTTGTCTTATTTTCTGAACATCTTAGTTAAACACTTTGAGTTACAAGTGACTCTGAGCCCCTGGTTTGAGTTCTGAAGGCTTATTTTAACCTTAGATGCAAAGAGTTGGACAACAAACCAGCCTAAAGTTTGGTGGGAGTCTGCCAGGAAAAAAAAGAAAAGAGAGAATGAAAATGTTACAAGTTTCATTGGCTTAAACCAAAGCTAATGAAGCTCGAAAAGCATATTTATACATACATACATACACAAAATTCGAATTTCGAATATTCGTCGAATTTAAAATAAAAATCTACATTCGAATGCAAAAACGTTGCATTCAAATTTTAGGTGTGCGTCAGGCAGCCTTATCAGTGGTGTGCGTGATGCGATGCGATTGTTAGCCTATCCAGTTGAACCCACTAGATGCGACGCTGCTACGTTGTTCATTCAAAATATTGCGGGAAAAAAAGAACATCAATGCGGAGAGGATGTTATTTATGTCAAAACCGAAACCAAACCATTCACACAGAACGCATATTTATCACATTTTCTAGAGGGACGTCTATCACTGTTGCACTCGCGTCTCGCACAAGAGAGCCCATGTAAAATTAATGTAAGACACAGAACGCATATTTATTACATTTTCTAGAGGGACGTCTATCACTGTTGCACTCGCGTCTCGCACAAGAGAGCCCATGTAAAATTAATGTAAGTTCAACTTTTTAAAAACATGTCTCAAGACTTTATGGCGGGTTTTCCCCATCCTACTGCATCTCAAGTTTTTATCATTCAAAATATTGCGGGAAAAAAAGAACATCAATGCGGAGAGGATGTTATTTATGTCAAAACCGAAACCAAACCATTCACACAGAACGCATATTTATCACATTTTCTAGAGGGACGTCTATCACTGTTGCACATTATTTTAAACATTATGCACTTTTTTTCAAAGATAGTCGTATTATTTTATTATGCTTTGAAGAAACATGCATAATAGTTTGTTCGATGTGCCCTCTTGTTGCCTCAGGAGAGAAGCCAAAAGCTTTTTTCCCCCCTAACTGAAATTATGCCTTTTAAATTAGAATATAATTCGAATATTGATAATATTTAAGTAAAAAATTC
>NW_015538004.1:83781-107458 GCF_001515605.1 Sinocyclocheilus anshuiensis
TATATATATATATATATATACACACACACATACATACATACAGTGTGTGTGTGTGTGTGTGCGCATCATATAACAAAGTTCTATTGCTATTGTTCTAAACCTGTATGACTTTGTTTCATCTTTGAAACACAAATTAATGTAACCAAAATTTTGAAAATCCCCAAAAGGTCATAAGGCAGGGTAAAACCCAGGGTAATCCATTTGAATCGAAAGGTTTAATCCAAGTCTTGTGAAGAGATATGATCGCTTACATAGAGCATATGTGCGTGATGCGTGAAAACCAGTGAAATTTGCTCTAACATGACGCACAAACAAGCTTCCGGTTTATCATGTGTTACAATATATATATGTATGCATTTATATGTGAATGAAACCCTAAATTAAATCTGTTCATTATATAAAGTGATCATATCTCTTTACAAGACTGAGATTAAACCACTCAATTTGGATTTATTTTATGATACCTTTATGACCTTTTTGTCTCTTTAAAGTTTTGGTTATCTGCACTTTCAATGGAGGGACAGAAACGCTCCGGTTACTAACGTAACCTCGGTTCCCTGAGATAAGGGAATGAGCGTTGCGCTGAACGCATTTGGGAAACTCCTGTTTTCTCTGACACTGAAGGCTGATTTGTTCACGTTTGTGTAGCTGCACGAACAAATGACATTTCAACCTGCCAAAAGGGGAGGAGCCGACTGCTGTATAAGTCGGCTAAGAGCGCCATTCATCAGAATCTTTCAACTGTCAGCGACAGCCATCGACTTGCTTGCAGTCTTATAGCATGGCAGCTTATCTCAGGGAACCAAGACTGCATTAGTAACCAGAGCGTTCCCTATCGAACGGTCTCTCCCGTTGCTTGGAACGCATTTGGGGAACGCATCCAATAGCGCCGTGCTATTAGCAAGTGCAGAACTAAGCCGCTTTGCGAGCCAAGCCCCGGAGGGCTCGAAATGAGGGCTCCTAAAAAGCATGAGCTAATTATGAGACCCAAACCACTAGGATGAGGACTGCATAGCAGAACCTATTCCACTCACAGAGGGGATTATGTGAATTAAGCAGACAAAATCCGTGCCTGGAGGGGGATGTCTAAGTTGTAAAACCTAGCAAAGGTTGATGGCGATGACCAGCCAGCGACTGCACAGATATCACCAATAGAAATCCCACTGGACCACGCCCAGGAGGAGGCCATTCCTCTGGTGGCGTGGGCCCTCACCCCAATAGGACACTGTAAGCCCTCTGAGGCCCTAATCCAGCAGCTCTTGCAGAAAAGTTAGCACAGATAACATGTCACAGGAAGACAGGTCTTCGTTCCGTGCTGCACACCAGTCAGAAAAGACTGACCATTTAAGGGCAAAGAGGCGTCTAGTAGATGGGGCTTTAGCCTCCAAAATAGTATTAGTCACATTCACTGAGAGCTGTAAAGGTTCCCGTTGAGTGGCCAAGCATGAAGGCTTCACAGCTCAGGCAGGGAATGCCAAATCATGCCTCTTGCTTGTGAGAGGAAGTCTGTCCTCAATGGTATCAGCTAAGGGGCTGCCAATAGCAACTCAATCAACTCGGGAAACCATGTCTGATTCCTACAGAATGCGGCCACCAGGAGGACCGAGCATTTGACTTCTCTGACCCGTCTGATGACCTGAGATTGCACTGTGCCCATAAAAGGAGGTGCCGCACCATCCTGTGCTGGAGGCAACTGTCATGACCACCTTCCTTCTGGAGGTCAGTCCCAACGGGATACCTGACTGAAACAGGCGAAAAGTTTTCCATGGGGCCACATCCATGCATTTCGTAAATGTGTGTGGAGCCAGAGACAGTCCGAATGACAAGACTGTATATTGATAAGCCACCCCCTCAAACGCGAATCTCAAAAACGGTCTGTGATGAGGGGCTATCTGGACGTGAAAGTAAGCGTATTTCAGATCCACTGATAAAAACCAGTCTCTGTGGCATATTTGCCTGCCATCTCTTATGGGAACAAGGAAGTAGCGTCTTTAAAAGCCTAACTCGCTGTTTGCTGGAGGAACTGTCTCCACGGCTCCTTTTGCAAGCAAAGTTTGCACTTCGGACCGGAGAACATGAGTATCATTGTCCTGTACCGAGGTTTGAATGGAGCAAGTAGCTTCTTTTTATGGTTTTTAAAACCCAGCTTGGCACATCCGGAATGGCTTTCCAAGCCTGGAGCCAGGTGGCAAGCGGTCTGAATTTCTCGATTGACAGGTTGCCACACTGGGGTGGGGAACTGACATTCGTGGTTATGAGAAGAGGAGAAATGCTCTTTTGAGTATGTGGGTCCGCTATCACAGCAGTAATTTTGTTTGGGAAAGGGCGCCACTGAAGGGCGGGTCCAATTGGAACAAAGCTTCCATCTCCCACTCCTCTTCCTCTCTGCATACTGATCAAGACTGCTTTAGAGGGTCACGATCCAGCGTCACTCGTGGGCGGGGTCCTTGGCCCTTAGGAAATGGGTAGTGTTTCACCACCTGAAAGCGCTGTGAAAGCCCAGGTTCAGATTTGGATTGAGGCTGGGTCGTTGAGGGCGCAGCTATAGCAGGCTGCTGCGTAGATGGAGCCTTCTGGTGACTTGAAGCAGCTGCCGAACTAGATCGCTTGGGCAGAAAGTGACGCATGGCCTGCGATGACTTCTGCGCTGCTGTAAAATATTCGGTGAATCCATCCACAGCAGGGCCGAACAGTCCCTTTGGAGAGACTGGGGAGTCGAGGAAGGCGACCCTGTCAGCGTCCCTCATCTCAGTTAAATTAAACCAAAGGTGGCGCTCCAGCACCACCAATTTAGCCATGGCCTTGCCAATCGCCTGAGCTGTGGCTTTTGTAGCGCACAGAGCCAGGTCGGTCACTGTGCACAGCTCCTTAAAGGCATCAGGACTTCGGCCGGACTCGTCCATTTTGCGGAGAAGCTTGGCCTGAAACATTTGTAGCACTGCCATCGTGTGAAGCACTGAGCCAGCCTGGCCAGTTGCTAAATAAGCTCTGTTTGCTAGAGCGGAGGTCGTCCTGCAGTGTTTAGATGGATGTGCTGTATGGGCTTTCATCCGCAAAGCCGATGGAGGGCACAGATGTGCAGCAACTGCCTTTTCAAGAGCGGGGAGCTTGCCATATCCTATTTCTTCAGCGCCATCAACGATGGTGAGAGCAGCAGAAATGGAGGAGTTAATACACGCCGAATTGGGGGCATGCCATGTCCTGGCGAGTTCGCTATGAACTTCCAGGAAAAACGGGGCCTTCCTCATCAGATTCACCGAAGGAAATCAAGCTGCTCGCAGCCGATGAGGGGTACTCATGTGTGAAGCACACAGGCAAATCGTGGCATTGCAGGGAGAGTGAAGCATGTGGGCTTGTGCCGGCGTGAGTTCACTCAAGCCTTATTGAACCCCGCTGCTCCGCTGATTCTTCCTCCGAGGGTCCTGGGAGGGAGGAAATGGGAGAGCAGGTCGGGGAGGACCGCCTTCATGAAAGAAGGTGATCCGCGAGCAAAGCAGGGCGAGACTCATGCTCTCGCACTGAGAGCATTCAGTCCTGGTGAGCGCAGCCTCAGCGTGGGCGCTGCCCAGGCAAGCGACGAACTCACCATACCTGTCTGTGTCATGCAGGGGTTCCCTGCATGAGCCAGACTCACGGCGCGACATTTGAATCAACTTTGCAGACAAATTTGCTCAGAAAATTGCTCTTTTAATCTGCCGGATGGTCGCAGGGGAAGGCTTGTGCGACAATCTTCCTCTGCCAGGGGCTCTTCTAAGGCGAACAGCAGACTGAGCTTCTTTCATCAGCCTCTTCTTCAGAGTCCAGTGAAGAGATGATTTCCATCGCTGAAGGAGAAAAATTCTGACTAATGGTGCTCTAAGCCAACTTATCTAGCAGTCGGCTCCTCACCTTTTGGCGGATTGACGCACCATTTGTTCGTGCAGCTACACAAATGTGAACAAATCAGGCTTCAGTATCAGAGTGAACAGGAGTTTCCCATATGCATTTAATGCAACAGGAGAGACCGTTCGATAGGGAACCTCTCTAGTTTTAATTAAAATATCTCAATTTGTATTTTGAAGATGAACTAAAGTCTTATAGGTTTGAAACAACATGAGGGTGAGTCAATTATGACAGAATTTTCTTTTTTTTTTTTTGCGGTGAATTATCTCTGCAAATAACTAGAGCAATATTTACACTCTATGTCCCTCTCTGTAAGCTAATGACCACTAACTGAATACACCACGCATATGTTTCAGGTTTTTTTTGCAAAAATGACTGAAGTGTTGCATAACATGTAAACACTGTGAATCACTAAGAAGGATGTCCTTAGCCATTTCAATAGTCGTGATAACATGAGTTAGGATGGCTCACTCTCCCTGAACAAGTGATTTTAGGCTGAGCAATTTTCCATTGAGCAATCAGTGGCACCAGTGGCAGGTACTTTGATTTGAGATGGTAATACTGCAAATGAAGATTGCGAGGGGGACCTGTAATCATTCTCTGTGAATTCGGTGGGTGCAGGCTCTTGAACATGGAGAATGAGACATCAATTTTGTATATGTACTGTGTGCCTTGAAAGGTTACCACATAGATGTTGAGTTGAGGAGCAGTGCCCTGTGCAACCACCAGTATGTCAAAACCATGTCTGCATCCTGCATCTGACCCAGTTGTAAAGGCAAAAGACTATAGGCATTACAGTCATAATTTACATTTAGTCATTTTGCAGACGCTTTTATCCAAAGTGACTTACAATTGGGGAATACATAAACTGATTCTTCTTAAAGAGGCAAACAGACACAGGAAGTGCTTGTAATACCAAATTTTAGGTATTGTTCAAATAAGTACACCCTAGAAAGGGAAGGAATAAATAAAGAGAAAGACAACATTTTTTTTTTTTTTTTAATTTAAGATGAAGTCAAGTAGCGTTGAAAGAGATGAGTTTTCAGCTGTCGCTTGAAAATTGTCAGGGATTCAGCATTCCGGATAGGGGTGGGAAGATCATTTCACCAGCCAGGAATAGTGAATGAGAATGTTCTGGAAAGTGATTTTGAGCCTCTCTTTGATGGTACCACGAGGCGTTGCTCACTAGCGGATCTCAGACTTCTGGAGGGGATGTAGATCCGTAGTAGTGAGGGGAAGTAGGCGGGTGCTGAGCCTGTGGCTGTTCTATATGCAAGAATCAATGTCTTGAACTTGATTCGAGCCGCAACCGGTAGCCAGTGCAAGGAGATAAAGAGACGTGTAACATGGGCTCGTTTGGGCTCGTTGAAGACCAGTCATGCCGCTGCATTTTGAATCATTTGTAGAGGTTTGATTGTGCTTGATGGAAGTTCAGCCAGAACAGCATTGCAGTAGTCCAGCCTAGAAATGACAAGGGCATGGACAAGAAGTTGTGCAGCATGCTCCGTTAGAAAGGGCCTGATCAATCTGATGTTGTGCAATGCAAACCTGCAAGATCGAGCATTCTTTGCAATGTGGTCTTTGAAGGTCAGCTGGTCTTCAAAGATTACACCACGATTTCTGACCAAAGTTGATGGGGTAATTGTAGAAGAACCTAGCTGGATGGAGAAATCCGGGTGGACAGGAGGATCTGATGATTCACCGTGTCAAAACCAGCAGATAGATCCAGCAAAATAAGAACTGATGATTTGGATTCCGCTTTTGCAATCCGCTGGGCTTCAGTGACTGACAGTAGCGCAGTCTCAGTTGAATGACCACTCCTGAAACCTGACTGGTTCGCATCCAATTTGTTCTGTGAAAGAAACAATGATCCCTGGTTGAAAACAACTCGTTCGAGGGTTTTCGCTATGAATGGACGGAGAGAGAGACAGGTCTGTAATTATCTGTAAGTGAAGTGTTTAATGTAGGTTTTTTGAGCAGTGGGGTTACCTGAGCCTGCTTGAATGTAGTCGGGAAGGTGCCTGTGAGGAGATACGTGTTGATGATGTGTGTGAGTACTGGTAAGAGTGTAGGAGAGATTGCTTGGAGAAGGTGTGAGGGGATTGGGTCTAGAGGGCATGTTGTAGGATGGCTGGAGAGGAGAAGTTTTGATACTTCTGCCTCAGTGAGGGGACAGAAGGACAAGATGGGAGTTTTTGCAGTGGGTGTGGTTGGTTTGAAGTTCTGTGTGTGTGGGGCTGAGAATTGACTACTGATTGTTCTAGTTTTCTCTGTGAAGAATGTGGCGAAATCATCAGCTTTTATAGAAGTGGTGGGAGGTGGTGGAGGGGGACAGAGAAGAGAATTGAATGTTTTGAAGAGATTACATGTGTCTGGAGCGCTGTTGATCATATTGTGGAAGTAGGAAGATTTGGCAGTATGGACTTAAGCAGAGAAAGATGAAAGCAAAAACTGATACATACTCAGGTCTGACGGATCTTTTGATTTGCGCCATTTTCTCTCAGCTGCCCTGAGTTTGGTCCGATGCTCACGAAGAACATCGGATAACCAGGGGTTAGAAGGGGCAGCCCTGGAGGAGAGAGGACAAATATCATCTAGACAAGAAGTCGTTTGAGATCAAATGAAGCAAGGAGTGAATAAAAGTCTGTAGCATAAGGCTTGTCCAGATGGATGTTGAAGTCGCCAAAGACTAAAAGTGGACTGCCATCCTCGGGAAATGAGGAAAGCAGCCCATCCAGCTCCTCTAGGAAGGTGGCTAGAATTTGCCCAGGAGGGGGGTAAATTACCCACAAGCGAGTTTTATAGGAGCTGTTACAGTATCCGCATGAGATTCAAATGAGTTATAATTGCATAGGGGAGAGTGGGTTGAGTATTTCCAATTGTTAGAAATGAGCAGACCAGTGCCCCGGTCTCGGTCAAGCCCAAGATGCTGAGTGTGGATTGTAAAGAAAAAGAATAAATGAAGTTTGCTTTGTTGACAGCTGACTGACAATTCCAGAGACCCACAGAGAAAGAAAGAGGTGCAGTAGAAGATGTACAGATAGGACGCAGGTTAGCAAGATTGCGTTGCCGTCTGCGTGTGACATTAGAGCGTTGTTGAGAGACAACCGGAATGTTTTGGAAACACATGATAGAGGTGGAAAAGAGAGGACAGAAAAGGAGAGTGTGTAAAGGGAAGATAAAAATTATACTTAAGTTTGTTGCTCAGTGAAGTCGCGCAGGTAAAGTTGCAGGTCTTTACACTCGTTGGTCTTCACACAAGGAGGCTGAAAACAAGGGCTGAACGCTTCCGCATCAACGCACAGACATCAAATAAATACACAGTCTAAGACACTAAAGTGAAAACAGCTGTGGCCGCCTTCTAATTAGCACAGCCAATAGCCTATAGCAGGGCAGTTGCTCAAATCGAAACTACAGTTCGCACTTCAGTGCAGGAAGGGTGCAATGCAAATAACACAGGCTCCTTCTTAGCCGAGGGCAATTATTATAATTACCAGTAAGTGCAATCAAAAATACAAACTCCAACGAAAATACATAGTAGAAATAGGTAGAAAACAAATTATTCCTTCCTAGCAGCAAGTAATAATTTAAACAACAGATCTATAACCAAGTATTATGCAAAACACTCACGTGCTGCTGTCTGTCTCTTCTGTTGACTAATCGCTTCTCCATAATATTCTTTGCTTTTCTTTATCCTTCTGGCCAGTACTGCCTTGACATTGAGGCATACAAAAAGTGTCAGCCTGCCTTGAGCTCAGCTCATGCACCCGGAGAGGAGGAGTTGGGCAGAGGATGGCAGGTCATCCTGTGGAAGAAAGATTATGCATATGAAGTAAAGCAGCTTTTATGTCACTTCACTCCCTATAGTACTTCTCCAGC
The DNA here is from genome assembly GCF_001515605.1 of Sinocyclocheilus anshuiensis. Classification (NCBI taxonomy): domain Eukaryota; kingdom Metazoa; phylum Chordata; class Actinopteri; order Cypriniformes; family Cyprinidae; genus Sinocyclocheilus; species Sinocyclocheilus anshuiensis. The sequence goes on from NW_015538004.1 coordinate 91,543, forward strand.
AGATGTTTAGCAGATTGCACTGCATACTTTGCAAGGCCATTAGAGAGTAGCAGTGAGGGCTTCTCCAAATGTGCTCAAAGTGTATGTATGTACAAAATCTAAAAAAATCATGACAAACTGCCGTGCATTATCCGTAATGAGTGTCTGGGTCCATGTTGGGATGCATCAGCTGAGAGAGCAATGGTGTCAAAGAACTGGAGGACTAGACACAATATCCTTTAGCTTGTCAGCTTAAATAATACATCATCTAAAGGGATTTGCCAAAATCTGCATTTTGAGTCATGGATACTGAAGACCTTGGCACACAGCATGTCAACAAAAGGTTTTCAGGGGATGATGTGGCCAAGTTTCTTTTTGAGTCTATACATATCCTTACAGAGCCACAGTCATTATCTCAAGCTCAGCCATAATTTATTCCCTCATTGCAATGAGTAATTTTTTGGCCACACATCCAGGGGGCGCCACTGACTGTACCTCCGGTTTACTTTTTCATTAGTGTTTATATGAGCTGAGGGTAGAATGAGGTATAGTTGTTGGTGAGATATACAGTAATGTTGCATTTAGCGCCTGTGTCAAACTTTTTTTTTTTTTTTTGTTGGCCAGACCCATGCTTTAGTCGCAGTGTTGTTTCACTTTTCTGAGTGACATCATCCACTGTTCCACAATAGTAGGTGTCATCAGGTGCATCTAGAGATGTGTCCAGTTCATTCACCCAGCTGAATTTGGAGTTTTTGAATTGCACTGCACTTCTGCAGTTCACTTGGTAGGGTAATCATGAACTAGAGCTTGAGTTGCTGGTTTGTGGGATGGAGCACCCTCTTCCTTTTGTCAGATAGACTGTAATTACAATATATGTGCCATTCTTTTTCAAATTTGCTCCAGCTGTCAGCTATATTTTCATCAGAAATTAGTAGATTAATGCAGCGGAGATCTTGTGTCGTATGTAGATTGTCTCAAGAAATGAAATACAGTATGCAGTACCAACATACTTTTTTTATTTGCCTACATTACAAGTTAAAGCAGTACTATTTTGAAGCTACTTTAAGGGGCTAAATTTGTGCTATGAGACTTTCAGATTACAAATATCTATATTATTAGATTAAGAAATACAAAAATATAAGTGCATTATTTAACAATTCATTGTGCACTGCCCAGGATATTTCTTTCTGATCCCCATTACATGGAGATGCTGAAAAACACAATTCCCCAAATACTCTGAAGAACAAGAAAATAAAATCCCTCCATAGGCACTAATAAACTTCATTATTTTTGTTTTAAATACATTTAAACTACATTTCAATATGCTGTTCTGTTTTTGCAAAAAAACAACAACAGAAGTCTCTGCAACCCCCCCCCCCACCTAACATTAAAGATTTTTTAAATATATATGTTTTTAATATTTGTTTAATGGCATCTTTTTTTATGACTGAAGGCAAGTATCACTGATAGCAATACTACTGATGTCTCAATGAAATTGCTTTCCCCCCTAATATTTAACCATTGACTATAGCCATTCAACAGTACAATTGAGAGCTATCAATTTGAACATTTATTAGACTTTAAAAAATAACTTAGAATTTAAGTGAACTTAAAAAAATCTTCACATAAACCCATTATAATAAATGTCATATTTAGCTATTTGTGCCCTTCAACAAATAGAAAATTAAATATACAGAAATTGAAGTTATCAAACACTAAATTCTAAATTTAATTTAGATACATTTTTGAAGCTACAAAAGTTATTGATTTCCACTTTTTTCCTTTCTTCTTTGATTAACAGACATCCCAGCAGCTGGGTTAATAGGTTATTTTTAAGAGCTGCCTCTGCTGAACACGACGCAGATCTGACACACATCATATTTTCTCTCAACTCTTTACTTTTATGACCCACTTCAAGGCTTAAAGTTTCTACTAATGAGCTGACGAGTTGAATCGGCTGTGTTAGATGAGGGAGAGTGCTGGGCTGCTCCAGGACAGTTTTGAAAACCACTGCATTTCAGAGACATTTTCTTAAATGTGACTCATAAATAACATGCATGCACAGTTTTAAGGCAGCTTTAATCGCCTTTTTGGAAACTCAAAAGCTCTATGCTCTACTTTTACTTCATGTGGTCATAAAGACGTTCTGCATCTAAATAAACGCAATTCTTATCAAGAAAAAAGAGACCGAAGCAGCAGATGTGAGTAAGGTGGCCAACCCTAGGTCCACCCCTGCATTAATTGCGTTAAATATTTTTAATGTGTTAAACTGAAAAAAAAAAAAATCTCCTGCGTTAAAAAGTGTTAATTTTGACAGCACTAGAACTGACTCAAAAGAATGAAGGCATTGCAGTTCAGGCTTACTAGTTCATATTCTAAACAAGCAGAAATGTTGAAAATTTGTAATTATTAAAAATTATTATTTTATCAGCTTTAAAATGCAAGAATCATTAAAAAGTAAATACATTAGCATGGTACTTAACACATTCTTACTGGCCAGGCTAAAAATGCAACACCCAGTTTTATAGAATATGAGGTCCCTGGGGTGCCCGGTCCATCTTTCTGTTCATCAAGATTTTCTTGGCTTGAAAAAGGTTGAATTAATAAATTGCTTTCTAAAGGTATACATAAAACAGGACAGTTCTCCACATAGTCAAACTTTAGGGAGTAAGGGGTTAACGTTTGATTTACATTGGTAGCTGGCCAGTTCCTTCCAGACTGTTTGATTCAATTTAAAGAACCGACTCATAAGTCCCATTCACTGGATAATCAAACATCACTTTTTGCACTGTATTATTGTTTAAAATTAATGTATTTCACAGTCTGGTCTGTTCCTCAGCTAAAGGATAATGACTACAGTCATTTGTACAGTTTTTCACAGTTTTTTTCCCCCCTTCTTTGCCTTTATGTGCTTTAGCACGGAAACAGGAGATAATTAAAGTCACAGAGCTGCTGATCGAAGCCATTAATAATGGAGATTTTGAAGCTTACACGTGAGTGTTTTTATTTCATGTTTTGCCTTCACTCTGTTAAAGAATGATTTATTATGTCTTTTAGTTTACTTTTTAATATTATATTGGATTCCACAGGAAAATTTGTGACCCTGGACTGACATCTTTTGAACCTGAAGCTTTGGGAAACCTAGTGGAGGGGACAGATTTCCACAGGTTCTACTTTGAAAACTGTAAGACATGATGTTACATGTTAAAGGAATAATTGATGTTTTCATACTAAGAAAGTGAGTGGGCTATCAAGAAAAAATATATGTATATATTCCAAATCTTCTGAAGGCATGCTATAGCTTAATGTTAGGATTAGAGCAAATTGAAGTTCAAGAGAGCAATGTTTTTTTGTTTTTTTTTTGCAGGATTTACTTTGAAACAAATTTTGCTAGTAAATTTCTTTTTAAAGTAATTAAAAAGAAACGAATGTTGAAATAGAGAATATTACAGTATGTTTTAAAAAAGTATTTTTGTTTGATTTACAACTTCATTATGTATTTATTTATTTGTGAGTGAAAATGCAATGCTCAGTTGGTACATCAGTTACAGCATCGGCCACAACATGTGAGAACAAACAATGTTCAGTTTTATTCATGTCAAACCTCACACAATGTATCTTCATGTGACAAGTTTGATGTGAGAGCTACATTGGAGGAGAAGATTAACAGTGAAAACAAATTTTTGGATGGTTCCTCACAAAAAAAAGCTATCATATACTATATTAAACTCTATAGTGCATTAGCTGTGTGGACTCGTTCATGACATTTTTAATTTTTTTATTTATTGTCATTTTGATGCTTGGCTGTCCCCACGTTTAGGGTATAATTCTAAAGGTTTAGAAGGATATTTAAAAAAAAAAAAACACTTTTGTGTTCCACAGAAAAAAATAATATGAATGTGAAATAATTTGTGTTTATAAAATCTACTGCATTTTACATGCTTTTTGACTAAATTGCATGTGTCCTTTAATCTAATTAATTGGATCCACTTGCATGCATATTGTTTTAATAACTTTAATGTCTTTGATAAGGGTGAAAGTGCCTTGAATGACACAAAACTATAAGCATTATTGTCCCTCTGCTCTAGCTCTCTCCAAAGGTCGCAAACCCATCCACACCATCTTGCTGAACCCTCATGTACACCTAATTGGTGAGGATGCTGCATGCATCGCTTATATACGGCTCACCCAATACATGGATGTCAACAATATGCCTCACACTATGCAGTCTGAAGAAACCCGTGTCTGGCATCGTCGTGACGGCAAATGGCAGAACATCCACTTCCATCGCTCTGGCTCACCAACTGTGCCCACGAAGTGAGGTCTGTGTTTATGTGTGTGCATGATCCCAAACATCTCTGTTAAAGAGACCTGTTTGTCCAGGCTAGTTAATGCTGATTAATGTTGACCTGGTTCTGGACTAGCTTTTAAAGAAAAACAAGTATGTGTTGTATTCTGTGTTACAGCAAAAGGGTGCTATACTGTTAAAAATAACGATTCCTAAAGGAGGTTTTCACAGTGACGCTATTGAAAACCATTTTGAGTTCCCAAAAGAACCTTTCAGTGAACACTTCTTAAAAGGGTTCTATTTTTATTTTTTTTTTCAGACCACGAAACGAGAATTTAAAAAAAAAATCTTGTTCGTGCTCGTCCATACAATGGCAGTGGAGAGCGACCAACATCAAGCTTTTTAAAAAATGTTGCAAAAATATCGTAGTATCACAACTGTCGGTCTTCTGTACTTGACTGCACATTCATGATACTTGATTAATCAAGATGAATAAAAACACAAAAAAAGTATCTGTTTGCTATGCTGTATGTACTGAGTTACTCCGGTTATCACATAAGTCAGAATGACAGTTGACAGTTGAACGTGTCAACTTCTTGTTGCGGCAAACACAACAGATAATATCACCTCAGAGAAGAAAATTATATATTTATTATATTTTATACTATATTTTTGTAACAGGGCTGACGAGACGTGAGACGTGTGGATCCATCTGCAGGCTTTATTAAAGAGACGTGGTAAACAGGCAGGGTCAAACAATGGCAAACAGGTATATGGCGGGCAAAACACAAGAATAGTCCCAGGGCTAGCGTAGGTCACCGATCGGCAGACAGAATCACAGGGGTGAGACGAGAGGGAAAAATCCAGGAAAACAGGCAAAGATCAGAAACCGCGAAAACAGGCAAGGCAAGGCAAAACAAGGAAAACTCAGAGACTCGGAATGGGACTCGGAATGGGGTACGGGCTAAACAATACTCAGCAGAGAAAGGTGGTTAGAGTGGGTGTTATATAGTGAGTGAGGTGATTAGAAACAGCGAAAGCAAATCGTGCAAAGAATGATGGGATATGTAGTCCGGGGTGCTATGCAACAGTTTGTGTTGTGCGAGAGTCAATGTAATGGAAAGGGTGACCTCTGGTGGTGAATAAACGGAAGTCCATGGACCGAATTCGTGACAATTTTAGATTATATTTTGTCACATTTTTATACAGATACATCTTGATTTCTCACAACTTTTCTTAGTCCGCTTTTCTTAACGAGTTGGAGTAAACTGCAGTAGATTTTCGTTAAATAAAGTAAATTAAAGTTTTTTTTTCACCAAACCTTATTGTATGTCCCTTGGAATATACGATGTGTCACATGGGACCTGAAAAAAAAAAAGTGGTCTGAAAAAAAAAGTATCAACTTTATTTTTTAATGCAGAAGTAAGCCGTTTTCTGTGAATGTGCGAGACTTATGGTTTATTAGCTGCTGTAGGGAAATAACGAGAAGAATAACAGTGCAGTAAATGGTAAAACTGTTTGCACTACAAACCAGTGTGTTTGTAATTAAGATAATACATTAAGGTAATATGGAAAGACACATTCGTTTGCAATATCAAGCAGCAAAACGAGCTGTTTTGTACAGCTAAAAAAAGCTGCATGACAAAATTTCCAAATGGTCGCGACCACTTTTACAGGAAATATCAGGTGGATACAGCATTAAAAAAAACAACAGGGTGAGTAAATGATGAGTTAATTTTAATTATTAGGTATACTAACCCTAATCTAAATAACCTTTTTCCAATATTTAGAACCTTTTGTGTAATGGAAAGGTTCCATAGATAAAAACCTTTATTTTTGAGAGTTAAAGTGACACATAGTGGATATTTTTGTTTTGATGCAAACCCATCCCTTAAAAAGCTACAAGTTAAAACTTGGTCAGTGTATAAAAAAGTAATAAATAGTATTTGTGATGAGGTAATATGTGATTTCTTCTTCTTTTTCAGTTAATAAGGGCTCCAGAGCACAGCCTTTCCTGTCAACTGAGCAAGTGTCTGGCCCAACTCAACCATGATCTTCATAGTTTGCTCTACTGTACCAGAGTCTTGTTTACATTTACTGTTGGACTTATAGAATATAGAAGGTTGGATAGTAATTTCAGATCAGGATGTGGTGTGTTTGTATGTGAGTACATTTACATTTACTCATTTATGTGAAAGGCATGTTCTTACTTAGTACTTTAATCTTTTGTAAAGGGTTACATTTTTGTATAACAAAATATATGGAGCCATTTGTTAGTAATATGTGGTGTTTGGGTACAGGGGTACTGTATATCAGAAAATAATTAATCAGGTTTTTTAAAAATTGAATTTGTCATTACATTTTTAATGACAGATCCAAGATTTACTTATTTCTTAAAATGACAGATATATGAGCTTGCTAATGGTTTTCAGTGATGTACATTATGTGAAGTGCTATTTCTGCTTTACACTTTGGAGTATTAATAGTTTGTTAGCACACATAGGACATATTGTGCTATTTTCTTGGATAATCCAAAATTGTGAGGGGGGAAAGGTTTAGAGATTTATTATTATTTTATTATTATTATTATTATTATTATTGCCCATGAATTGTCATACAGTTATCATACATCTGAATATATGAAAAAATTATGTAACAACTCACACTTCACTATACCAGATATGCTCATTCTATAAAAAACGTAATTGGCTAGCAACGCCAGATAAGTTTTTCCTTGCTTTTCAATGAATTGTGTATTTTCTTTTGTGTGGTAACTTAATCGTGTACATTTTCAAATGTGTCTGCTTCTCACTGTAATTTGTGGTACTCCTTGAGGAAAATCGAACAGGTTGCATTCTCATTTTTATCTTTTATGAATAATGCATGACTTTTCATTCTTAGTCATCTCTCATACAGATCCAAAACCTTTCTGACCATTTCTTATATGAGTCTCTGTCTTGACAGACAAACCTTGACTGAAGATCTCATGGGTGATGGTCAAGTAGAATAAATTAATCAAAGTCAATGTTCTGTACACATAATTCGGTTGCACTTTATTTTAAAGTACGTGTACTTACATGTACTTACAGTGTACCTACATAAGAAAGTTCTGGTAATATTAGGTAACTACATGGGGTAGGATTAGGTTTAGGGGTAGGTTCAGGGTTAGTACCTACAGTAGTTATTGTAATTACTATAATAAGTACAAAGCATGTACATGAGAAACAGGGCTGTAAAATAAAGTTCTACCCATAATTCGCTACACACAATTACTTGCTAAAAACGATAAATATCTGAAAACATGGTGATGCCACAATGTACTATTAAAACAGGCAGATTGTTTGTCAGATACAATTTTGATTCTTCTAACTCCAGTTCATTATGGTAATATAATAAGTTACAGTACAACATTATAGAATAAGGATATTACCAGATGACTTGATATATTTCTAAATATGTAAAACATCTAATAAAATGTGTGATTTCTGCAAAATACTTGTATTGACATCATTTTGATTTTATGCTTGTCAAAAGTTAATTCCATCTAAACTTAATCGAACATCAAACTGAGCTTTGTGGAATAATTTGCAATATAGTGGGTATATATTGTTTCTAAGCTTATTAGTAAAGTAATATTTAGTTAAAATTAAGCACAACTAAAGCCTTTATGATTCTACAAACATCTGTGGTATGCAGTTGATCATAACTTCATCTGCCTAGAAGAGTAGCTCCACCTCGATGAGATGATTTAGGCAAATTTGCTGATCCAATTTTGTAGAGATTCATTGTTGTACTGTACAATGAGTAATAGTAATTGACACATGCTGCTTAAATTGTATAATTCAGAATATTCCTTTAATGTCTGCTGGTTAACAAAAAATATCAGATAAGGAGAGTGAAACATATTGTTTTCTTTTTGTTTTATTTTGACATTAATGCATGCTATATGTACTGTATATGCTGTCATTGCTGTGGAAAAATATGCTTATTAACCAAATTTCCTTTTCAATTTTTTTTTTTTTACTTAAATCTCACTTTGTAGTACAAAGTGAAGAAATGTACCAGCCTGTGTAGGATTAAATAATCTAGAGTTTGCCCAAACCATTTCTGAATCATCAGTTAAACTATTGAAATTGTGCATGCTATTGTTCATTACAAAGTACGCTGAATGTTTATTCGCAATATAAAAACCTCAGCACAGTTTCACAGACATACATAAACTTGCAAATCCATCATGCATCACATTTGCCAAAAAAGTGAGAGGGTGCTCGCTGCAGAGCCAAATGGGAGGAGCTGGAGCTCTAGCTCCCCCTCGCTGGATGTAATGGGTGGAGCTAGACACCCAACCACTCCCTAACCCTACCCCTTACCCTATCGCTAAACATAACTCCACCCATTAGTTCACACAGAGGTGGAGCTGGACATCCAGAGAGGGGGAGCTGGAGGTCATTTGGCTCTGCAGTGAGCAGTACTTGAAAAAAGTTGAGACTTGCTTTGGACAGGCTTTTTTCCTAATATTACTTTTACTAGGTCTAATGGGTATTAAAACTAAACATGTCATTTAAATTGTGTTTGCATCAGCTGCCACAATTTAGAACAAGTATCAGCAATCCATTATTTTACTTCAGAGGTGTAAAGTATTTGAGTAAATGTAATTCCTTACTGTACTTGAGTATTTAGACACTCTGTAGCTTTATCAAAGATATTAGCAACTTTTACTCTCTACTTCACTACATTTTTTGAATATGTATCTGTACTCTTTACTCCACTACATTTGTAATAAGTGTTGCAATTACACATTACATTTTGCATGGCACCTTTTTTTTTTTTTTTTTTTGCAGCAGATTATTTCTGCTACAAAAGAAGTGATATCGCCATCTACAGGGCACTGAAAGTACTATAGACCCCTTTCAGTTAGTAAACAATGTGACATTTTTTCTGCGGGCAGAGCCTAGATGGAGGCAGAAATATTCTCCTGACCGCCTCACTAACGCTAGCTATGAAGTTTTGTTAGCTTGTTTTTTAACAATGACCGGAGAAAATCCGATTTTACCTGAACATGTAAGGTGACAAGCGATTGTTTTTTGAAAAAGTTAACTTTAACGAACGAAACCAGACAGGCCGACCCGTACACACTCACTCAATGGACGATCTGACAGGATTACCTCCTGTTGAGTGACTCACATTTACACCTACCTGATAGAAACCTAACGTGCATAATAAAGAGAAACTCACTTGTGTCTATCTAGTCTTGAAGATGTATATACAGTATATTTCAATGTCAGCAGGCAACTATTTTTTACAGCTACATGACAGTGAACTGGGCCAAAATACAAAAAAAATAATTAAACATTTAATGTAATGGATATAATTTGAAGATATATGTAGGCCTAATGTCCAAATAGTTATTTTAACGTATATCTCCTGAATGACATAAGTTTACAGTGACATTACAGTACCTTTACATTACATATAGGCTACATTTAAAGTAAGATGTGAATATTTTCTAGAAATAAAAAAAAAATCCAGAAACTGCAAATTTTGAACTTGTATTTGATTATTCTTTCTTACCAAGTTCTTAAAAATTTCAGCCACAATCAATCACAGTGCATAGGCCTACACAATTACAAATGATTAAGCATATCGTCAGTTTGATGTTTTACACACGCACACAGACTTTCATACACGACATAGGCTACTCTTGCATGTTGTGAGATGCATAAGAAATCTTTAGACGCATAACACAAAACATAATCCATAACAACAAAAGACAATACTTTATTTAACCTTTTCTGATAAGAAGTGTGCCCTACAAACGCGAGCATTTTTGATGATTGTTTCTGTCCAGTCCGCTCGTTTTATTGTGTTAACCACAGCTGTCGTCATTTTTTTTTTTTTGTCTGGCAATGGCTGGTATGCGATACAATTTCAAATTCAGTTCTGGCAACATCACAACAAGATGATATTTTAAGCTACTTATATAGCCGGATCTGTGCTGGTTTGAATTGGCCGCCTCCAGTTTTCCCTTTGTTTTGCCTCCAGCCAGCGCTGTGACGGCACTAAAAGGGTCTTGTCCTTACTCACCCAAACTTGTCAACAAGGAAACTTTTCGAATCTATGAACCTAACTCATGTTTAAACACGGTCTCCATAAGTTAAGTATTGTCCAGACTTTTAATTAGTAGGCTAGGCCTATTGTTTGTTCTCAAAACATTACATAATAAATGTTAAATTCAACTGAGACTGCGTTACTGTCAGTTACGGAAGCCTTGCGAATGGTAAAAGCTTATTCCAAATCATCAGTTCTTATTCTGCTGGATCTATCTGCTGCTTTTGACACTGTCAATCACCAGATCCTCCTGTCTGCCCTCTCATCACTGGGCATCACAGGGAATCACTGGGGTTCCTCAGGGATCAGTTCTTGGGACCCCTCCTCTTCTCCATATACACTACATCACTGGGTCCCATCATACAGGCACATGGCTTCTACTACTACGAATCTACATCCCTTCCAGAAGTCTGAGATCTGCTAGTGAGCGACGCCTTCGTGGTACCATCACAGAGAGGCTCAAAATCACTTTCCAGAACATTCTCGTTCACCGTTCCTGGCTGGTGGAATGATCTTCCCACCCCTATCCAGAATGCTGAATCCCTGACAATTTTCAAGCGACAGCTGAAAACTCATATCTTTAAACGCTACATGACTTCATCTTAATAAAAAAAATAAACCTTTCTTTCTCTTTATTTATTCCTTCCCTTTTCTAGCTTGTACTTATTTGAACAATGCCTAAAACTTGGTATTTCAAGCACTTCCTGTGTCTGTTTGCCTCTTTAAGAAGAATCGCTTTATGTATTCCCCAATTTTTAGTCGCTTTGGATAAAAGCGTTGGCAAAATTACTAAATGTAAATGTAAATGTAAATTGTTAAAAGAAATTGCATCAAGGCTCAATTAAGGCAATATTTGCCTGTCTCCTCTGAAATGTCTTATTTCACCTAAACACAAAATTCTTAAATTCTGCATATTTTCCTAATAGAAAATAAGAAAATAAGGCAACAGTGATATTAATGTTTCATTTATTATTATTATTATTTTACATCATTGCAGCAACAGCAGAGGAAAGAAAAAAAAACAGGCAAATTTTTAAACACTTTCCCTCCCTATTCTGAGTTCTACTGTAAGCACCTAGAGGATCATCACAAACAGGGAGGATACAAGTCAAGCCCACAAGCACAGTTTTGGAGGGGGATTTAAATTATCATTGAATTCAGTAATACTTTAAAAAAAGCGGGGGGGGAGGACTGCACAAAATGACAGAAAATTTATTTAACATTCATTCAAAAAGAAAAAAGAAAGAAAAATGTTTCGAATAAACTGTTGCATTGTCACAGAGGTGATCTGAGAACACACACATACATATTCTATACATAGGTTAGACACATAATGTTACTCGTGAAAACAAATAGGTCAATGACGAACAAAATAACTGGATGTATAGATAATGACAGCATTCTTTCACTATGAAATACCTTAACAGTGGACAACATGGAAAAAAAAACAAGCAATTTCATCCACTTAAAACTGATAAATTCTCATGTAATCTGTGTAAAAACCATTCAGAAGCATTCTGGGATTAAGAAAAACTACAGCATGACGTATTTGTTGCTTTTAAATCTCAGTCATAGCCAGTATAAATACATAGCCAGTTATATCAGATAGCTGATTGCTTGCTCTTCATTAACTGGTTACAAACTCACATGCCCCAAAGATATTATGGTGATATTTTATCAGGTCTGTTGAGAGATTTTGAGCAAGTAATCTGACATGTGTTTAATTACAGCAGTCCATTGATGCAGTTGTACAGCACTTACAGGAGACAAAAGAGTATATGACAGTGTTTTTAAACATTTTCAAAGTCCATTATTTACAAATGTGTTCACATCTTTAGTGGCTAGACAATGAGCTCAGCATCCAAACTGACCCATATTCATTTTCCATTATTATGTTTAGTTCTGCTTCTACAATACCACAGCAACCAAAATTACAGACGTACGCACAAAAAAAGTGCGTAAAAGACATACATTTGCAGAAATTTCTATTAAATGCCCACCACAACCCATAGCAGGAGGTGGTGCCTTATTGTTTGTCCTGTTCTCCTGCATCTGAATCTTGCCCTACACCAGGCTCTTCAGTCACCTCTGGGGTACAGCAGCATTGAAGCAGCTGATGCAGCTGCTGCTGTAGGTCATCAGGTCGCAGGGAATCTGGGGTGTCCTCCAGTCGTTCCAGGTGGGTTTGTTTGGCTTGGCCATCCTTCACTACTGTGCTTTTCTGAGTGCGTGTCTTATGCATCCGGGTCCTACAAATCAACATTGCAGAATCACAACTGGTGTGAAAAGATTATCTTTAAAATTGAATGATTAGTTAATTACATGTTGATCTTGTTTACCATTCCTTTGAATAACAGTTTACTTACACTTTCCAGATATTACAAATATATAACTTCAAATGACATATCACTTAGCCTTATTGACCAATCCTACTTTAGCAGCTGTGACTGTCTGCGATATTATTGGATAAGATATCTTAATGTGGAAGTCATATGTGTTTGGACAGTTTTATAACTGAGGCAATTATAGTTTTACGTTAAATAATTGTTAATTTACCTTTAATTAATTTATACATTAAATCAGGTCAGAATAGAGGCAACAGTCACTAAAAAGTGAATTATAAAGTTTAATTATAGATACTGATCTACCAGCTAGACCAGCAGCAAACCAGTAAAAACCAGCCTGAACTAACAAACAAATTTGTGCTGGTGTAGGCTGGTACATGCAGGAACAATACTATGTTGAATGCATTCTTAAAAACTGAATTGCATTGAAAATCTGATGTTCTAAAACCTTATCAGCATACAAAAAGTAATGGGAGGTGGTGCTTAGAAATGGGTCAAGTGAGTATGAGATGTTAGTAAAATAATACACTGTAGCTATAGCTTACAAAGCAGGGTGGTTTTTCACACAAACCTGCCTCTACAATGACATTTTGACCTGCATAGTCTCTTATATTTTAAAACCCCACATTTTCTGGTTTAGCATCATAACTTTTTTAAATTATGAATAAATTGTGAAAACAGTCTGTCATCTTAAAGGGGTCCTATTATGTTTTTGTTTTTTTTTAATTTTCAACTTCCTTTAGTGCGTAATGTTGCTGTTTGTACATGAAAAAGATCTGCAAAGTTACTAAGCACAAAGTCCACTCCAAAGGAAGTATTCACTATATCAATAAGTGCTGTTTCTAAACTCAATCAAATGCCTCGATTGTAGTCCTGGGGCCCGTACTTCGTACGTCGCTTATGAAATCCGAGATGAAATGTTACATCCAAGATGACATCACCGCGCTAATCAGGATCTGGCTAATTCAGTTCTTCAAACGCACCTGTTGTTGATTATTAGTATGGCTGGATTGAGTTATCTGAGATAATTGCGTGTTCATGGATTGGTTTAAAAGGGGCTATGTATCGATACTCGGAACCACGATCAGCAATGCTGGCTGGCGGCAAGACAGCAACGTAATCATATAATTAAAAAAGACACCTGACAAAAAACTTGACAAAACTACATAAATGTTATAATAGATCAATTAAATGTGCACTGTTTTTATTTTATTTGTATTTTTTACATGATTCCCAATTATTTATATTCACGATTTCTAATATTTGTACAGGCTTTACATTTTTATTTCAATGTAGTAATTAGCAATTCATTTAATTTTATATTTGAACAGATTTGTTACGTGACAGCATTAATTAAAGTTTCTTAAGGGTCAAAATCATGTTATCTGCGCTCCATCAAGCCACTCCCATATTAGCTGTCATCACTCAAATGAATGCACGACTCTTTCTACATTATCTGTATAGCATGTGTGTAAGACTCGAATACAATTATTAAGTAATAATTGACGAATATTATGACAAATAAATCTTTCAGTGAGTAAAACTGTCTGTGTCTATAGTATTAAAGACTACACAACATTATTATATTATCTTTAAATTCATTTTTAAATGATTATTATTTTCAATTATTGTCCCTGGATTAGTAGGGTACTCTTGTAATAAAGTAGCGGTGGTAGCGGACAGGCCTGAGGCTGAGACTAAGCAATGGCTAATGAAGATACCAGTGCGTAGTGTCAATCACAGAAAAAAAAATGCATGACACTACAATAATCCATTAAACATTAGGTAAAGAACCTAAAATATAAACTAAATCACTTCAATGTTCATAATTCATCACAGCAATAAACACTATTTAAAGTAAGTTTAAACCATTTAGAGAAAATATAATCGACATTTTCATAGTAAATGTTAAGTTAATTCACATTACTTTCAAATAGCATGCATTATTTTAAAGGCAACCTACAATTAACCAAATAAAATGATTATGCTGCAGGGTTTTTACTTCATCAACTGTAACAAATATTGGGCAAATATGGACATTACATAGTGCTGACTGAATCTGTGAAAAGACACAGAAAAGATGAAAGTTAAAGCATTTACCTTTTTGACCACCATGTTTCCATACTCGTCAGTGTATTTCTCTTCTGTCACAGCCTGAGGAGGGATTACGGGCATCTCGTCACCCTAAAAAATAGAATAAAAATGTATGTTTTTATATGTGTTTATAAAACCTGTTTGAATTGAACAAGTTATTGACAAGAAATGTGTTTTGTTTCATTAATGAGACCCATTAGGGTTTCTGTAAGAATATAATGGTAACTGACTCCACCCACATTCACAGAAATTGATATACAGTCAGAGTTTTTGTTTATATTTTTTATTACTTACTATATATTCACTTACAATTCATATACTAATATTTTCTTTTTTGTTTCAAACTATGAGAGTGAAAATAATAATGCTAATGGAAAGGGTTAACTTCAGTCCTGAAAGATAAATACTTTTTATGGGAAATAAAAAAAATATATATAAAAAAAAAAATGTATATATATATATTAGTCTTTCATCATTGTAACAGCAAATGAAAACACTTTCAATGTTCCATATCATACCGAAATATGGAAATGGGGGTCCAATGACATCAGTGCACACACCCAAAACAGGTACATGAATTATAACTGCACCGCACCACCCTGGTGGTCAACGCCTCCTCCTCTGAACTATCAGACAGCAAACCTAGTTCTTCAGCTATTTCCTAAGAATAGCAGAGATGCATTGTGGTGGCATGTCTTAAGTAGTATTGTATATTTCATATACTTGCACGTCACACCATGCAAAGCCTGTACTCCGGAAGTTCCATTTACATGCAGTAAAGAAAAAAAAACATATTGCTGTTTGTCAGTTGTCACATTATATCTAACACTTTAAGTTACTTCAGCTAAGTGAAAGCAATGGGTGCACACATATAAACTATGTTTATTGATTTGAATCAAAACACCAAATATTAGTTTGCTGGTATTGAAATGTTTTGAAATGTTCCATTAGGGCTTGAGTAAATTTGTTAGCACAGGCCAGGGAGTTACAACACTCTGCCTTCAGAAACTGAGCGTGAATGTCAATTTTTTATGGGGAAGTCGTGGCCTAATGGTTAGAGAGTCGGACTCGTAACCCAAAGGTTGCGAGTTCGAGTCTCAGG